>NW_024070202.1:113517218-113544963 GCF_014754425.2 Oryx dammah | reverse complement strand
CGCGCGCAGCGCACAGGGCGGCCTGCAGGGCGGAGGCGGCGCGGTCGGCCGGGGCGCCGTGCAGGTCCAGCGAGTCGCAGACGCTGAGGGCGCGGCGGCAGGCGGCGGGCCGCTCCCGGCTGCAGCTGGCCGCCGGCAGCCAGCCCCGCTCCATGCTCAGGGCCCGCGGGCGAGGGCCAGGCCCATGGCGAGGGGCGCGGGGCTGGGCCCGGGCCGGGGCCGCGGCCGGGGCGCACGGACCTCCGGCCTCTGGGCACCTGGTGTCGGCCGACTGAGTCCTTCAACGCCTCCACCTCGCAAGCCGGCAAGCCCAGACCTGGAGAGGCCGGGAGCCAGCCCAGCGCCGAGAGAGGCGGCAAGCCTGGCCTGGAACACCCGGGAACGGCGGCGGCGGGGGCCCCGAGCCCTCAGAAAACAGGAAATTCCAGCCCAGGGCTCCTCCTCAGTTGGGGCAGGTAGGAGAGGAGCTGTCATTAAGAGCAGGCCAAATAAATAACAGTCCTGGGCACAGCATGCGCTGGGCTCGGTTTTGGAGAGAAGCGGGCCATTCGCTCTTTTCTCCAGGGAAGAACCAGAAGATGATTTACCAGGGTGGGAGCTGGTAAAAGCCTAAATTATGAGTCAGGAGTTACACTGAGGGCTTCTTATCTGGAAAACATGGAGCCTGAACGAGGTGATGCTGTCTTGGCTCTTGGCTCAGTCTGAGGTTGGGAAACTTGCGAATCCGAGTTGCTGGTGGTTTCAGTCAGCTCTTCTGTTAATGACTGAGGCTATCTTCTTCCTTGAAGACTATAAAATCACCTGGACTAGGTAGGATAAGTGCTGTCCTGCCCAAGGGCGGCAGAAAATCAGAAGATAACCTTGGGACCTGAACCGGATCGTTCCAGATGAGTGACTCACTTCTGAGCCCCTCAAGTCTCCTGGCTCCTCCAGCTCTTTGACCCACCTCCTCCTGTCCAGAGGCTGTGCAGAGGTGAAGCTGCAGACTGCAGACCCCGTGGGAGGCTGACTCCAAGCACCTAAGCCCTTCGTGGGCTGTCCCAGGCACTCGTTAAATGCAGGGCTTCCTCCAGGACTTCCTCCAGGACTTCCTCCAGGACTTCCTCCAGGACGGGGCAGAGGGTAGGTCGTTGCTGTGCTGTGCTCTCCACTAACCATTTAAGTGTCAGTCCTCTCCGGGGTCCTGGAGATGGAGCAGTTTAGCATAATCCACAAGGACCACAAGCAGATGAGGACAAACCAGTTTAGGTAGTGGCAAGGTTGAGGGGGCTTGCGTTTCCCTCTGAAGACATAATACTCCCAGGTCTGCTCCAGCCCCAGTCCAACCCAACTCCCAACCTATCTGTCCCTCTCAGCTTTAGAATTCCACGGTCCAGGTCAGAAGCAAAGTAGAAGATAAAAGTGGCACATTCCAGAGGGGGCTGGGGTGGGGGAATGCCTGAGGAAGGCAGGGCCTCCATCCTGGGTGCTCCTGCGGAACCTCGAGCTGGAAACTTCCAAGTCCTGGGCTGGATCTCCGGGGCCCTGTGGGGTGATTCTGTATTTTCCTGGGACTGGTTATTAATGGTGATGAGGATGGCGCCTTCCTCTCTAGGGTAACATTTCCCCCACATAATAGTCGGTTCTGCAGAAGAGCCCTTCCCAGGATCCTTCAGGCGTGGAGACAAGAATGCAACCCAGGAATCCTGACTCACGTTCCCAAGTTTAAGCCTCACACACCGAACTTCCCTATCTTTGTTCATATCAGTCTGTCTGCCCTTTCTCACGCACACATACGGGATGACCCCTCCCCCACAGAATAAGGCGGCTCATTCCAAACCCTCTTCCCGAGCCAATGAAAATGCATGCACAGGACAGCAGCTATCAGAGGCAAAGGGGCACTAAAGGGGGACAGAGGACAAGGTGCCCAACAGGGGGGTGAGCTGCTTTAGAACCCAACTGGCTACCCTCAGGCGGAGAGAAGCAGGACGGAACAGGAGAGTAAAAGGCCCGCACTTACAGACATACACACACAGACACACAGACACATATACACAGGGACACACAGAGAGACACAGACACACGCACACACACACAGACACACACAGACACATATACACAGAGACACACACACACAAACGCAGAGACACATATACACAGAGACATAGACACACACACAGAGACACACACAGACACCAGACACACAGACACACACACACACAGGCTCCAGGAAGGCAGGCAGCCATGCCCAGGCCAGAAGGTGAAAGAACACCTTCCGTTTTCAGAGGGCACACCGGCTCTGGGCTCCCACTGCACCTGCAGAATTGGTCCAGGCAAAATGCTGAGCCTGGGGCCCCCCTGCTGGCTCAGTGGTAAAGACTCCGCCTGCCAACGCAGGAGACATGGGTTCCATCCCTAACCCGGGAAGATCCCACATGCCTTGGAGCAACTAAGCCCGTGTGCCACAGCTACTGAGCCTGTGCTCCAACTCCCGAAACGGGCGCACCCTAGAGCCTGTGCTCTGCAACGAGAGGCCCACACATCCCAGCCAGAGAAGAGCCCTGCTCCCCGCAAGTAGAGAAAAGCCGGCACAGCAATGAAGCCTCAGCAGAGCCATGAAGAACTAAACCTGGCACAGCTTCCTCTTCCTTGTCTGGCTGACTCCTTCCTACTTCTTCCCAGAAACCCTTCCTGACTTGGGGAGACTAGACAAGAGAAGGGCACCGGCCTGCACATAAACGGCTCAGACAAAGACCCCGGAAAGGAGATCGGGACAGGCGCACACCTCTCCTCCTCGTTGGCATCAGCCACCGCCACCGCCCCTGGTCATGGACAGGGTCTCTGTGTTCCATCTCACAAGACTCGACTCCAAAGAGAAGCAGCCAACAGCTCACTCAACACAACCCAAAGGAAAGTAGGGCAGTCCTGAAAAGCTCTAGGCTAGGGCCACACCAACCAAACGGAAACCCCATAAAGCTGGCTCTCGTGTCAGTTCTCTGGTGCTTAAGGTCATCAGAAATGCCAGGCTAAAGTTGTTGCACAGAGACCCCACGGAAGGTTCTGGGGGAACTGAAGACGCAATCTCTTTCATTCCTGGGCATGGTCCTGGGTGAGAACAGATAGGGGTCCCTGGAGGCTGAGCCATGAGCAGCCCAGAGCAAAGGCAGGTCAGAAGGAGAAGAGCTAACTCAGCTGGGTGCGCTGGACTGGGTACTGGGACTGAGAGAAGAGGGCACCTGCGGGTGTGGCTGTGGCCTGGGGGCAGCGGAGACAACTAAACCGAGGATGTCTCGGGAGAAATCGAAAGCCCCCTGCAAAGGCATGCTGTGCAGAGGGGCAGTGCCATGGTGGGAGGAAGGGTGGCCTCGGCCCAGGAATCCCATGGAAACTTGTACCTAGTCCCTCTCAAATATCTGCCGGATGATCCACTGATAAGCGTGGAGGCGCGCCCATCTGAGGCCACTGAGCCAAGGAGCCTGGGGAGGTCCTTCTCGGGGCCCAGCAAGGGTGAGCTTCCTGCTGACAGCCGGCTGGGGTCTTCTTGACCACAAGGTGGCAGCAAAACATCTTCCTGCAGCCCAGGGGGCTGCCAGCTGTGCTGCCTGGGAAGGAGTGGGGACCCTGGCAGTGGCCAGCCATGCGGGTCCATCAAGCCCCTTGACCGCTGAGCCGAGGGAGGCGAACAGGGCCACACGGGTGGCGCGTGGTGATTCTCTGAATGAATTAATGAGTCAATGAAGGAATGAAGAACATTTCGTCTTAGCTGCTAAGCATAAACTGCATACCCTGGGTTTTGCTCCCCTTGTGGGGAGGATGGCAGGCTGACGAAAGTGGTCCCTGGCTGGGACAGTCTGTTGAGATAAATCGCACTCGAGATCAGATCCAAAGTGGAGATGGACAGGGGTGTGATGGCAAGACACGTACTCCAGAACCAAGAAAACATGGGTGCAAATTCAGCCTCTGGCAGCTACTGGCTCTGCGTCTGTCTAGTTCCCTGAACGTCAGTGGGTCTCGGGGTTTTTAGTCTGTAAATCGGGGATAATCCCCCTTCCAGCTGAAGTTGCTATGCAGTGATGTGTTTGTGGAGGGTCTGGAGCCTAGTTGGCACGCAGCAGGGGACCAATATAGCTGGACACCTCAGCAATTCCCCATTAGCTCGGGCCTGTGGATTGAACTGATGCCCCAAGCCCCAGGCCGCGCTTGTACACACAGGCGCCCTCTTCTCTCCAGTCCCGGGAGCCAGTTCCCCATCAGCTCAGGCCTGTGGATTATCGGTCCCTCCATCTCTTCCCCAAGAGACCACAGAGGCCGACCTCAGAGATCCTGAGGCTCTTCTGGATCATGTCTTTCTCTGAAAATCCGATGAAAGCTGTCGTGGACTGAACTGGGTTCCCCCTAGATCTGTATTTTGAAGTGCTAGCCCCTGGTACTTGACAGTGTGACCTTATTTGGAAATAGGGTGGTTGCAAAAGGGATTAGCTGAGATGAGGTCCCCCTGGATTCAGGTGGGCCCCACTCCCTATGACTGGTGTCCTGATAAAAAGGGGAAATTTGGACACAGAGAGTTATGCACAGAGGGAGTATAATGTGAAGAGACATGAGGAGAAGATGGCCATCTACAAGCCAAGGATCCTCCTTAGCACTTCAACTGTTAGTCACTCAGTCATGTGTTGAACTCTTTGCAACCCCCATGGACTGTAGCCCCACCAGGCTCCTCTTGTCCATGGGATTCTCCAGGCAAGAATACTGGAGTGGGTAGCCACTCCCTTCTCCAGGAGATCTTCCCAACCCAGAGATCGAACCTGGGTCTCCTGCGTGGCAGGCAGATTCTTTACCGAGAACTTTAAGAGGGATGTAAAAAACCTACAGGCGCTATAGATTCCAGGGGCCCAGCACAGAGAAAGGAGCCCCTTCCCAGACCCCCCTGGGGAATTCTGCTCCAGCTGCTAAGTCCCGGAGTCAGAGAGCTCCCCAAGGACTGTGTCCCCTCTCCCATGGAAAGCTGGGAGGATCAAAGACCGCCTGGAAACAGGCTTTCTGGCAGCAAGCCAGCTACTCGATAGCAATTTCTTCATTTTTCTTCCTGTCCACCAAGTCTGAGCAAGGCTCAGTCCCCTCTGTACGGCCCCTACCGGCCTCCTAGTTCAGTTCAGCCGCTCAGGTGTGTCCGACTCTTTGCGACCCCATGGACTGCAGCACGCCAGGCCTCCCTGTCCATCACCAACTCCCAGAGCTTACTCAAACTCATGTCCATCAAGTCGGTGATGCCATCCAACCATCTCATCTGCTGTTGTCCCCTTCTCCGCTGTTGTCCCCTTCTCCTCCTGCCTTCAGTCTTCCCCAGCATCAGGGTCTTTTCCAAGGAGTCAGTTCTTCGCATCAGGTGGCCAAAGTATTGGAGCTTCAGCTTCAGCATTAGTCCTTCCAATGAATATTCAGGATTGACTTCCGTTAGAGTGGAGTGGCTGGATCTCCTTGCTGTCCAGGGGACTCTCAGGAGCCTTCTCCAACATCACAGTTCAAAAGCATCAATTCTTCGGTGCCCAGCTTTCTTTATAGTCCGACTCTCACATCCATACATGACTCCTGGAAAAACCGGCCTCCTAACCTCACCCTAAAACCCCGAGGGAGGCCAGACAGACAAGACATAGCTCCCTGCTGAGAAGCATCACGACTGAGGACCATGTGTTCCGCCGAGAAAATTCTGCTGCCTTTCAACAGCCTTCCCCCAAAGAGGACAGGAACACCGTGTGCATCCCCAAATCCCTCAGAATCCTCCGACGACCCTGAAGGTGGGGTGAGCCTCACTGCGGTGGGTTGAGGGGACTCTGGCCTCAGAAGGTCAAACTGCATGCCCTGTTGAGGCACTCAGCCTTTTCATCCCAGTTTAGACACGTGTCCTGCATTTTATCTGTCTTTAAAGGTTGTTCTCTTCCTTCAGAACTGAACAACGGTCCAGCCGAATCCCATGAGCTAAAAATCTGCCTCTTCCAGTCCAACAGGTTTCAAAAATGCATTCAGTCTGTAGCTCTTCAGTCCTTTATCAGCAGCATCAACACGTTCATAAGTCTGCTTTCAACTTTTTTAAATAGAAGTAAAATATTTTAATAAAGGGGAGACGCAATACAGTATTCAAATACTTGTACCGTTTTTGCTGCAAGACAGAGGAGTACTCCTCGACCTGGGAACTCCAGTACAGATGTATAAGTTCAGGGTCTCAAGGAAAGGGGGGCTGAGGATCAGCGCACACTATTAAGAATAAAGACTCGGCTAGTTTGAGAGTCTAATGGACCAAAGTTGAAAAGCATCTGAATTCTGGGTGAGGGAGGGAAGGAATGGGAATTTGGGATTAGCGGATGCAAACTATCATATGTAGAGAATGGATAAACAGCGAGGGAATAGCATGGGGAATTATATTCAAGGCGTGCGTGCTCAGGGGCTCAGACATGTCCAACTCCTTGCAACCCCATGGACTACAGCCTGCCAGGCTCCTCTGTCCATGGGGATTCTCCAGGCAAGAATATCGGAGTGGGTAGCCATTTCCTCCTCCAGAGGAAGATCAATATCAATGTAATATCCTGTACTAAACCATAATGTAAAAAAATATGAAAAAGATTATATGTGTGTAACTGAATTACCTTGCTGTTCACCAGAAATGCAACATCGTAAATCAACTATGTCAATAAAATAAAGCTGTAAATAAATAAAAGCATCTGAATTCCCATTACAGAGGATACAAAAGTAGGGCCTACACTGCAACACCCTGTCCCCACCACCCTGCAAGGGTTCCACTGTCCAGCCCCAAGGAGCCGGTTCAAATGCACACTTTCTGCATAGCACCAGCAAGCGCTCCCAGTCCCACCAGCCCACTTCTATCACAGAGCGACTGGGAGTGGCAATCAGAGCCTTGGCACCTGGCAGTTGGTTTTCAGGCTTTCTTCTTCTTCTTCTTTTTTTTTAAAGTAAAAGGGTTTTATTTGCAGAGGAGCGGGACTCTAGTGGAATAAGCCAAACCCTATGTCTGACTCCTCTGGCTCCTCCTTCTAGTCTTTCTGCAGATCCTGGGGCAGTGGAGACAGACACGGTCCCCGGCCAGCAGGTGCTCTGGCCAGCTTGCCGACACCCTGGGCCGTGATGTCTGGGACGTTCTTTCTTTTCAGCTCACGGATGACCTTGTGGAGCTGGTCGTTGTCCACCGAGGTGCCTGTACTGCCCAGGATCTTCTCGCATCCTTGGAGCCGGGGTGGGGGAGGCATCGCACCTGAGGGCGCCAGGCATGTAGGCGGTGACGAGGCACATCTCCACGCAGCTGAGAGGCCTGGCCTGTGCATGCTCAGTGGCATCAGAGACCTGGCTTCCCTCTTAATTCTACCCCGTCTATCTTCAGCTGGCAACTCCCTGCCCTGCCAGGCAATCAGCTACGAGGCCTGGGTCCCTGGGCCACAGCATCACCATGAAACAGCGCGAGGAAACCATGGTGACCGCATGGGGCTCACAGGAGGCCACCTCCAAGGGAGCTTTAGAGACTGCCTGGCCGAGTGCACCCTCCCCATGCGGCCATCGGCTGAGAGATGAGAAGGGCGCAGGGGTCAAGGTCACAGGCAGACCCGCCCTGCTTCGTGAACTCACACCACAGGCAGAGCCCACCAGGAGCCGCCGATGGACCCCCTCCCTCTCCTCGGTTTGCCATTAGCCACAGCCGGATGACACGCAGGGCAGAGGGGGAGGGGTCCCTGCAAACCATCTTCTCAAACGTCCATCCTGAGCCTGGAGACCCCAGGAGGGCAGGTCCCTTCCACCTCTCCTCTGGGCACCCTCACCTGCGCTCCCCTGCATGCCTGCCTCAACCGGCCTACCACTTCTCTGAAGCCTGGGGCCTCGGATCTCAGCCACCAGCTGCTGCTGCTAAGTCGCTTCAGTCGTGTCTGACTCTGTGTGACCCCATAGACGGCAGCCCACCAGGCTCCGCCGCCCTGGGACCCCACCCCAAACACGCCGACCCTATCCCGCCCCCAGCAGATTGGCCGGGCAGCGGTGGGGGAGGGGAGAGCCCACTGGCCATGGAGTCTGCCTTTGTGGAGCTGCAGTCAAGCTGCAGGGGGCGCTGTGCTAGGTCCTGAGAGATGCCATTTGCAACCAGGATTTAAAGGACAGAGGAGATCGACAGTTTCATGGCATAAAAATAAAGTCCTAAATGAAAAAAAATTGTTTAAAAAAAACAAACCCTAAGAGAAGATACAGCTAAAGAGAAATCAACCCCTGGATAAAAATGTGACTATGCTGTGCTTAGTCGCTCAGTGGTGTTGGACTCTGGGATCCCGTGAACTGTAGCATCCCCGCACCCACCCCGCCCTTGCTCCTCTGCCCATGGGATTCTCCAGGCAAGAACACTGGAGTTGGTTGCCATTTCCTTCTCCAGGGGATCTTTCCATCCCAGGGACTGAACTCACATCTCTTGTGTCTCCTGCACTGGCAGATGAATTCTCTACCATTGAGCCATGTGGGAAACCCCCGAAGGGGAAATTAACACCTGGATAAAAAATGTGACTATGCTAATGGGTTAACATCACACCAACATGCAAAGCATACAGACGTCACTTAAAAAAAAAAAAAACAAACATAAAATCTTAACAAAGTAAAGCAAGTACAAATGGGCAATTTACATGGAAATTGCTCACTCTCAGTTAGGACTTAAAGAAATAGAAATTAAAAATGAAGTTCCACTTCTCACCTACCAAACCCTTAACAGGACTTTTGTGTCCATGAGGCCCATGCTGGCAAGTGTGTGAGCCCCCTTCCCCAGAAGCTCAGCCCTCTGCCCCTCACACTGAAAGCCACAGGGGCTCCAACAGAGACCCTCTGATGTGGACACAAAGATTGAGGCCGAAAGAAGTCCAGCACTTCTGAAACAGTGATATGAACCAGAGTGTCCACCAACACGGAAGTGAGGGCTTCAGCGACTGTGTCTGCAGACGGTGGGACATCGCACAACCATTTAAAATAGCATCTGGGGACTTCCCTGGCGGTCCAGTGGTTTAGACTCAGTGCTTGGGGTTCGGGTTTGATCCCTAGTCAGGGAACTAATTAATACCCCACGTGCCAGGTGGCATGGCCAGAAAATAAATAAATTAATAATTAAATAAAATAATGTCTGCGGAGACTTTTACTTATCAAAGCAGCAACCCTTATGATCTTTTTTTTTTTTTAAGTAAGATACAAAATTGTATGTAACACAGAAAGTGAAGAGAAAGTGAAAGTTGCTCAGTCGTGTCCGACTCTTTGCGACCCCATGGACTATACAGTCCATGGAATTCTCCAGGCCAGAATACTGGAGCAGGTAGCCTTTCCCTTCTCCAGGGGATCTTCCCAACCCAGGGATCAAACCCAGGTCTCCCGCATTGCAGGCGGATTCTTTACCAGCTGAGTCACCAGGGAACATGGACCTGTCTTAAAACACAGAGGGAAAAATGAACATGTCAAAATGATGACAGAAGCCGACTCTGGCAGTTAGGCCCTGCAGTGATTTTTTTTTTTCTGTTTCTATTTGTCTGTGAAATGTGTGTTTCACCCTGTTTCCTAAAATGCCTGTAGAGAATACACTACTTTTGTACAAAGAAAATGAAACAGAGGAAATGGAAGACTGTTCCAGCTGGGGATGAGGGCTGGGTGAGGGATGAGGGCTGGGTGAGGGATGAGGGTTGGGTGAGGGAAGAAATAGCTGCTGAGTGAGAAAGACAGGGGGTGAGGGGGTTGTTGTTGCACTCTCCTGGCTGAACCCTCGGCCCCGAAGGCCCCAAGTCCCCCACCTGCAGCCGCTCTGGGTCACTGCACAGCCTGAGCAGGGCTCCCAAGAGCTTTCCAACCCAGGTCTGTGGGACCTGAAAGAAGAAAGAGGGCTGGGGCTAGTCAAATAAATGTGCACTCTGCCAACCTTTTTAGAATTTTATTTGGGGGTATAAAAGCACATTCCTGGGGCTTCCCTGGTGGTCCAGTAGTTGAGAATCCGCCTTCCAATGCAGGGGACACGGGTTCGATCCCTGGTCTGGGAAGATCCCACATGCTACAGAGCAATAAGCCTCAACTACTGAGCCTGCGCTCTAGAGCCCGTGCTCTGCAACGAGAGAAGTCACAGCAACCTGGAGCCCACACACCACTAGAGAAAGCCCATGCAGCAATGAAGACACCGTGCAAAGAAATAAAGGAAGAAAAAAAATTTAAATATCATCCGTTTTAAAAAAGCACATTCACAACATGCTCAGAAACCTGCCCTTGGTCCTCTGCCCCCTTCTCTTTCTTTCATGTGGAAGCTTCCAGAATGAGTGTCCCCTCCCCCTACCAGAACCCCAAGGCTAGGACCTGGACTTAGCACTTCACCACAACACCCGGCCTGGGCAGCTGGAGCAGCTGCTCATGGAATGGGCTGGCAACCATCCCCAGCCCATGGGCATGAGCCTCACTCACGCTTAAAGCCTACTGAGGACCTTCAGGTTGCTTCCTTTTTTTTAAATGTCTACAAGCAAAGCTGTAACCAACACCTGTGTACCTATGTATGTTCTTTCATAGGTTACATGCCCCAAAGTAGAAGAGTTGAGTTCAAAGAAAACTATGAATTTTTCATGTCCATGGATAATGCCTGATGACTCTTCCAAACAGGAGGCAGCAATCCACCCCCCACCCCACCACCGACCAGTCCCCCACCAGCAACGCACTGCCACTCTCACCAGCATCAGAAGTCATCAGCTCAGCTTCCACTTCTAAAGGGGGAACCCAGTACCTTGCTCTTCAGATCTGCGTTCCCCTGCTTACTTTGAGGCTAAGTGCCTTTTCATGGTCACCAACAATTTACATTTCCTCTTCTCATTGTCTACCTGGTTCTATTCTTTGTCTAATTGTCTTTGGGGTTTTAAAATTCTTTTCTTAATTTAGAGGAGGAAATTCCCTGCAGGTCTGGTGGTCAGGACCCTGTGCTTTCACTGCCTAGGGCCCAGGTTCAATCCCTGGCTGGGAAGTAAGATCCCTCAAGCCACCAGTGCAACCAAAAAAAAAAAAAAATTAGAGGAATTCTTTGTGTAACAAGCATCTTAACCATTTATCTGGCATATGTTCATGGCAAGCGAATTCTCTTACTGTAGTCTACAAAAATGTAATTAAATCTGTTAATTTTGTAATTGATTATAACATCTGAACGACAACAAATATCCACAAGACAAGAGCGATACTAAAAACAGCCAAGGGCATTTACTGACAGAAGAATACCAGCTAAGACTTGCAGAAGGCAAGTCCAGATGAGAAAAATCACCACGTGGCAACTCTAACAGGACAGATTCAGGTCACTGATGCGCTGAAAACCACTGAGTGAGAGCTGTTGGGAGCAGTTTATTTCCCAGGGGCAGAAGTCTCACCCCACAGACTGTGAATTACAAAGGGGGAAGCAAGGGGCCTTCAGGATGAGGAGATCTGGTAATTATCTCTTTAGCATCACCAAGAACAGAACCTGACATGCCACAACAGGAGGTATTCCTGTCAAAAAGGTTTAACCTAGATCTCACCAAAGCCCACCCCCGCCCCCACCCACCTCACTTCAGGTCATGGGCAGCAAGCGGGGATAAAAGAACAAGTTAAAAAACACCAACTGGCCCCAGCATTTGAATCAGGGCATGGCCTTCTATGAGAAAACCTGCCCCAGACTCTTCAAGAGTCTGCATGATGGACAGGTAAGAATGGCCACCACTAAAATGTCTATAATAATAAACGCTGGAGAGGGTGTGGAGAAAAGGAAACCCCCCCGACAACGGCTGGTGGGAATGCACACTGGTGCGTGCGGCCACTACAGAAAACAGCATGGAGGTTCCTCAAAAAGCCAAAAATAAGGCTTGCCATAAGGTCCAGCGATCCCACTCGTGGGAAACTGGGTCAAAACTGTGATTCTGGCGGATGCCTGCACCCCTGTGCGCACAGCAGCACTATCAACACTAGCCTGGTCAGTGCAGGTGGGGGGGCGGGCTCCAGGAGCCCGTGACGGACAGGGAGGCCTGGCGCGCTGCGGCCCACGGGGTTGCAAAGCGCCGGACACGACTGAGCGGCTAAACTGAACTGAGACATGGAAACAACCTGAATGCCCACTGAAAGGTGAATGGACAAAGATGCGGTGCACATTATGGGACACTCGGCAGCCACAAAAAAGAATGCAGTAACACCGCTGGCAGCAACACGGATGGACCCAGAGACTGTCATGCTAGAGCAAAGTCACGTCAAACACACAAGTATCGTATGACATCATGTATACGTGGAATCTAAACTATGACACAAAACATATCTCTGAAACAGAAACAGAGAGAACGGGCTCAGGACTGCCAAGGGGGTGGGGGCTGGGGAGGGAGGCTTGGGAGTCTGGGACTCAGTAAACTCAAACTATTACGCAATCAGTACGATGTTTCGTGCTTCCCTCGTGGCTCAGCTGGTAAAGAATCTGCCTGCGATGCAGAAGACCTGGGTTCAATCCCTGGGTTGGGAAGATCCCCTGGAGGAGGGAACAGCAACCCACTCCAGTATCCTGGCCTGGAGAATTCCATGGACTGTATAGTCCATGGGGTTGCAAAGAGTTGGACACGACTGAGCGACTTTCACTAAACACTACATATACGTTTACTATATACATACGAACAAGTTCCGTTCCAAGAGCGCCTTCGTAAGCACAACAAATCTAGCCTAGTGAGTGAGTCAAAGTCACTCAGTCGTGTCTGACTCTTTGTGACCCCATAAACTAGTTCAGAAAACGAAGATCATGGCATCCGGTCCCATCACTTAATGGGAAATAGATGGGGAAACACTGGAAACAGTGTCAGACTTTATTTTTGGGGGGCTCCAAAATCACTGCAGATGGTGACTGCAGCCATGAAATTAAAAGACACTTACTCCTTGGAAGAAAAGTCATGACCAACCTAGATAGCATATTCAAAAGCAGAGACATTACTTTGCCAACAAAGGTTGGTCTAGTCAAGGCTATGGTTTTTCCAGTGGTCGTGTATGGATGTGAGAGTTGGACTGTGAAGAAGGCTGAGTGCTGAAGAATTGATGCTTTTGAACTGTGGTGTTGGAGAAGACTCTTGAGTGTCCCTTGGACTGCAAGGAGATCCAACCAGTCCATTCTGAAGGAGATCAGCCCTGGGATTTCTTTGGAAGGAACGATGCTAAAGCTGAAACTCCAGTACTTTGGGCACCTCATGCGAAGAGTTGACTCATTGGAAAAGACTCTGATGCTGGGAGGGATTGGGGGCAGGAGGAGAAGGGGACGACAGAGGATGAGATGGCTAGATGGCATCACTGACTCGATGGACGTGAGTCTGAGTGAACTCCGGGAGTTGGTGATGGACAGGGAGGCCTGGCGTGCTGTGATTCATGGGGTCGCAAAGAGTCGGACACGACTGAGCGACTGAACTGAACTGATCTGAGGACATTGGGTTATGGATGAGCTATCCAGTGATGGTTGAAAGTCCTCACTCATCTTGTTAGGTATGACCCTGCTGTGAAGTCATGTAGAAAGACTGTCTGTTCATAGGAAATGCCCGCTAGAGTGCTTGGGGGACAAGCTCCATTGTGTCCACAACTACTGACCATTACCTCCACCAAAAAAAAAAACGTGTGAGAGAGACAGAGGGAAAGCAAACAGGTAGATGTTAACCATGAATCATTCAAGGTAGCTATTTTCCAAAATAAAAGGCTCAGGGGGGGGAAAAAAATCAGTCCGTCTTTCCGTCTATGAGTTCCGGGTTTCCTGTCTGGCTTAAGAGGATCCTCTCATCCCAGGATGAGACAATAGTCTTTTGATTTCCTCCTGTATTTTTCAGAGCTTTTATCTTTTCCACGGTGCAGCAGCGCGTGACGGCTCAGAGCCCAGCATTTGAGACCGGATGTCCTAGGTCCAGATCCTGCCTTTGTCACGTCTGCGGGCCTTGGGTCCCTCATCTGCAAGGTGGGGGCGCCAACACCCCAAGGCAGTCTCAGGAATCACAAGCAGGCACGGAGGGGTACATGTAGTGGAAACAGATCTGATGTGCCACCCCTTACTTCAGAACCTGCTGCTCCCCAGTGCCAGAGCAAAAGCTGTCATTCTTACGACGTCTGCCATACAAACAAAGTGCTGGAGTGTGGGGTGGCACTTGTGAATAGTTTAAAAACACACGACGCCAGCGATTTTCCTAATACGATCACGACTCTGGTAAAACAGTGTCTCCCAGCACCTCTCACGGCAGCCAGGCACGCCGCGGGCTCCCCCTCCCACCCGCCTCCCCTGGCACGTGGCGCACTCTCTGAGAAATATGATTTATCTTTGGTACCTAACCATTCCTGCTCAGAAGCAGAGGGACCCCCACACACAGCCCACTCCTGGCTGAGCTGCTCTGGGGCCTGTAGCCCACTTGCTACAGAAATCAACTGTACCCTTGATCAAGTTTAGGGGGCACCATGGAAGGGCTCAGATTGTAAAGAATCCACCTACAATGCGGGAGACCTGGGTTTGATCCCTGGGTTGGGAAGATCCCCTGGAGAAGGGAAAGGCTACCCACTCCTGTATTCTGGCCTGGAGAATTCCATGGACTATAGGGGTCGCAAAGAATCAGACACGACTGAGTGACTTTCACTCACTGGAAGGGCTTCCCCAGCCCAGACGGTAAAGAATCTGCCAGCCATGCAGGAGATCTGGGTTGGATCCCCGGGTCGGGAAGACCCCCTGGAGAAGGGAATGGCAGCCCACTCCAGTCTTCTTGCCTGAGCAACTCACAACTTTC
Source organism: Oryx dammah (assembly GCF_014754425.2). Taxonomy (NCBI): domain Eukaryota; kingdom Metazoa; phylum Chordata; class Mammalia; order Artiodactyla; family Bovidae; genus Oryx; species Oryx dammah. The sequence goes on along the minus strand of NW_024070202.1, from coordinate 113,530,198 downwards.
ACTTTTTCACCAGAAGGAAAGGTAGTGACAGTGCCCAAGGCACCTGGTTCAGAATTCGGAAGGGCCTCCCCCTCCTGCCCCTCCCCGACCCCACCACCACACACACAGCTCCCGACCTGGACCACCCAGCCCCCTCATCCTCCAGGACGCGTTTTCCCTTGCAGACAGAGGAAGGACTCTCTCCTGGTCTCCCGGGCACCCTGCCCCCTCACCGGGTCGCTGTTAAGCTGTTTGGACCTGGGTCAGGGTCTCCGTATTGATGTCACCGGTGCCCTGGGCCTGGACTCAACCAGATTGCCCCCCTACCCACCCACACAGGGCCTGTCCGCCCACCGCACCCACCCGAGACCCGGATGCTGGCTGGTGTCCCTCCCTTGGTCTCAGGCCCGCTGGTGGCGGGCGAGGGTCACAAAGTGGGGTAGAATGTGACCACCTTCCTGTCCCCACCGCCCCCCAGGGTCACGTGGAAGGACGGCTGCACCCACACATCTGTGGGGTGTTTAAGAGCTGCGTTGGCTGATGTGCTGGAAAGCAAGACACCGAGCTCTCCATGACCTGGCAGCTCTGACCGAGCTCTGAGCCCTGGAGGAGGAAGGAGAGGACAGAGAACTCCACACGCCGCTGCCACCCTCCGGGGGTCAGCTGGGGGCCATGCCGGTGCAGGCCGGGCTGGAGCCGGGCGCAGAGCACACAGCCCAGACTCGGCCGCCGGGAAGACAGGCCTGGGAGAGAGAAGCTGAGCCCTGCTACAGATGGCCTCCTCCCAGCCCAGCTCCACCTCAGGCCCCTGACAACCCCTCTCCCCATCCTTGGCTGCTCCGGGCCACTACAGGTGGTACCGGGCTCCCCGAGAGACCCCCAGGCCCCACAGGGCTCCTGGGCTCTGAACTGAGCAGGGAGGGCCCTGGTCACCGGTCACCACCAGGCTGGGGGCCCGAGGCCCGCCTGCCACTGGCTCAGCATCCAGAAGGGAGACATCAAGTTGGGTGGATACCAGCTCGGGGCCAGCAGGGGCGAGACACGCATGGCTCCAGGTCCACAAGGGACCAGGCCAGGGGAGTCTTGGGGGGTCGGGGGGGACAGACCAGGGCCTTGCACCAGAAAGGAGAGTGATGGAGCTGGAAACAGGCGGGTTTACAGCCCAGCTCTTCCCACGGGGAAAGGGTAGTAAGTGTCCCCATAGCCCACTGAGCAGAGTGCAGCCCCAGGGCCACAGCCAGCAGGCGACGGGGACTGGGGAGGGAGGTGAGGTGCCTGTAGGCACCAGCTCAGGATGGCATGTCCCTTCTGAATGACAGGCTGGGAGCAGAGAGCTCTGCAGGCTGGCTGGAGGGGGACTCAGGAAGGCTTATCCAAGGGCCTCCTGAAGGCAGAAGGCTGCCCAGCCAGGCCCATCGGCATGTTCCCTGCTGGCTCCCTGGACAAAGGTTAACAAGGAGTTGGTGCAAAGGAGGTGGTGTTTATTGCTGCAATACAGCGGGATGCTCCTTCCTGGGCGGTTCCACTAGCATCTCATCTCCAAGCTTGATGGGGAGGAGAGACGGAGGAGAAGGGGGAGGGGAGGAGAGGGGGAGGGGAGGGGGAGAGGGAGGAGGTATGCTCCCTAATCTCAGGGCCCGGAAGTGGCCTGAGAGATTCAACAACCAGGGCTGCAGGCTGAGAGGGGCCTGACTGCTCCACGTGTTTTTCTGAGTGTAAGTGTCTGTTTACGAACTCTCCGCTGTTCTATATACACGTTACTCAGCACAAAGACAGAACACAGACCAAGAAGGAAAACGAAGCCTTACAAAAACAGCTCCTGCCTGAGATGCCAGGATGGGGTGAGGGGTACACTGCGGCTTTGCTGGTGACTCGTCCCGGTACCACTGCTGGGGGTCACAGCTGAGGGGGCCACGGCTGGCAGGATCACCCAGCCCGCCCTTGCTCCGTGAGCTGGAAGGAGGCCCCCACCACGACTAGAAAAGAGCTGGGGGCCTCACCCACCCCGCTGTTCCCCAGTGACCTTGAATCCTGCGTCGGAACCATCTCTGGCCTGCACCACCGGCTACATAATCAGCACCCTATTCCCTAAGCAGATTCCCTGGTGGCTCAGACGGTAAGGAATCTGCCTAAAATTCGGGAGACCTGGGTTCAACTCCCAGGTCAAGAAGATCCTCTGGAAAAGGAAACAGCAACCCACTCCAGTATTCTTGCCTGGAAAATCCCAGGGATGGAGGAGCCTGGCAGGCTATGGTCCATGAGGACACAGAGTCAGACACGACTGAGCGACTTCACTCTCCCCTAAAGGCCTGCACCTCCCAGTGTAGCACTTTATTCCATCCAGCCCGAGGCGGATATGTAGAGGTCAGCCAGTCCCTGACTGTGCCATTCGCCCGAGCTCTGCATACTGACAGGTTTGTGCGGTGGCATGTCCACTTCTGGTCGAGCCCACTACCGCTGGCCCAGCGGCAGATGGGAGAGTCCCTCCCCGCCCCTTTTCTCCCCTCACTGGGGTTCAGGATTGGGTTCAGGATTATCTGGCCGTGATGCGGAGGGGGCGGGCGGGGACGTTAAGTAGGGCAGAGCAGCAGCCACGTGGGACTAAACCACCAGACCCAAGTGACGTGAGCCATGCTGGGGCTCGTGGGCAAAGCCATCCGCAACCAAGACGCTGACTCAGAGGAGGCTGGACGCGCTCTCTCCCCAGACACCCACCCTCTCCTCCAGCTTCTTGCCAAAGAGCGGGGCCTGGGCTCGCTCCCCACCTTCCACCTTAAGCAGAACTCTGTGAATTTTGGTTCCGAAATCTGAGAATTCCCTCGATGGGAACACGTTTCGTGCCCCAGCCCCCGCAACGCTAGTTACACTTTCAGGTTTTAAGAAAATCTGCGCTGACAAAAAGCCACTGCTAATTCAGTAACACTTCTAAATGGATGTATATGCCCCCCATCGCTGTGGCCTGAGCAGGTGCTTGGCAAAGGAGTGCTTGCTGAATGACTGAATGAAAACGGCAGGACATACGTAAGGTCACATTACTTAAAAAAATTTTTTTTGAATGTAATACTTTAGGAAGATGAATCCAAAAGGATATACTTCTATGTTCAATTTTTCCAATGAAGAGGTATTCTTTCATTATCTGACAGGATAAAATTAGAGCCATTCTTCCAATACCAGAGCCACTGGCGGCTTCTGGGCCTCTGAAATGTGGCCAGTCTAAATGGAGAGGCGCTGAGGGTGTAAAACAGGGGAGCTTGAAGACTTTGTTGAAAAAAGAATGTGAGATGGCTCATTACACATTTTTATATTAATTGTACATTGAAATGATAATATTTCAGATACAATGGGTTAAATAAAACACAGCATTAAAGTTGATTTCCTTTTTCCTTTTGTTTTAAACTTTTTATTTTGTATCGGGGTACAGCCGATGAACAATGTTGTGACAGTTTCAGGTGAGCAGCGAAGGGACCCAGCCACACGTACACGTGTATCCATTCTTGCCTATCTTTTTACTTTCTCATTATGGCTACCTGAAAATGTGAATTTACACGTGTCAATTCGCATATGTAATTGTTGCTGAATTAGAGGAAATACACTAATCGACAGTCAAACAGTCAGAGGAAAGCAACGCTGGGTGCCTGCGTGACACACTCCTTGTGACCAGCTGCGGTCCAGGGTCTGCGTCTATCAGCTGGAACCTCAGACAAGATGGGACCAAGCACCCCTGCCCAGCGTCTACCAGGCTGGACCAACCTACCCCAACTCCGCCCCCCAGGTTCACCCACTTGCCCACTTGGGTTCAGGGAGGGTGACTGCTGAGCCACAGCGGCAGGTGATGACCTACCTCACCAAGTCATTGCCCCAGCCCTGCAGAGGCTGGAGCCGCTGTGAACACAGCCGGGGCTGGTCTAAAAACTTCACACGCGTTAACACACTCAACCTCACAGCAATGAGATGGGTGCTTGTTAACCTCATTTTAGCCACAAGGAAGCCTAGGCACAGAAAGATTATGGAATTCACCGAAGGTCACACAGCTACTAAGTGTTAGGGATCCAAATCTAGGCAGCAGGCTCCATTCTACCGCACCATCCGATGTAAAATGGTCTAGAAGAGTCTGGAAACAATAACCAAGATAAGTGGGGGCTTCAGAGGGGACTGAAAGCCACCAAATCTTCATAGCATTTCTCACCAAAGGGTCTTCGTTTAGGGCCTGTTTAACCAAAAGAGTCCAAGCGTGTTGACCCCTCCCTGGAAGAGGCCACGTGCAGAGGAGGGGCTGGGCCCCCCACCAGGAGCAGAGCAGGAGCCCCCAGAGTGCCCAGGCTCCCACCCCGCCACACACACAGACACAGACACGGACAGAGAGGCCGTGGCTGGGCTCGAATCCCACTCTACCAGCTTGGGCTCCAGGTTCGCAAGCCATCAAAACATCAAATTAAAAGGCAAAAGAGAAATTGCTGTGGGCGGGCGCGCCAACAGTGGCAAGGAGGGGCGCTGACAAACAAGAAAGAGAAAGAAAATACACACTATAAACAGGCACGAAAATAGCAAAGGCACGTCCCTCTGGAACCACGTGGTGTGAGCTCACTCATCTTGGTGCCCAGGGCCCCAGGAGGGTCAGAGGGCCGCCAAAGAGACCCAGACCGCAGCTCACCTCCAGCAATGTATGCCTGCTCTGAATTCAGAGATTAAAACTGTCCCACACGTATTAAAAGCAGAGACATCATTTTGCCAACAAAGGTCTGTTTAGTCAAAGCTCTGGTTTTTCCAGTAGTCATGTATGGATGTGAGAGTTGAACCATAAAGAAGGTTAAGCACCAAATAATTGATGCTTTTGAACTGTGGTGCTGGAGAAGATTCTTGAGAGTCCCTTGGACTGCAAGGTCAAACCAGCCAATCCTAAAGAAGATCAACCCTGACTATTCATTGGAAGGACTGATGCTGAAGCTCCAATACTTTGGCCATCTGATGCAAAGAGCAACTCACTGGAAAAGACCCTGATGCTGGGAGAGATTGAAGGCACAGAAGGAGGCAACAGAGGATGAGATGGCTGGATGGCATCACCGACTCAATGGAGATGGGTTTGAGCAAGCTCTGGAAGATAGTGAAGGACAGGGAAACCTGGCGTGCTATAGTCCACGAATTTGCAAAGAGTCAAACACGACTGAGCAACTAAACGACAACACCTGTTAAGCAAAAGAGTAACAAACCACGGGGAAGACGAATAAAGGATATGAATGAAATTCAACAAAATACAGTGATCAAAAAACCATTGTTGAATCTTAACTCTCACTAGTAATCAAATACACACAAAATCCTTTCATCCTTTCCCTTCTCCTTTCACAGGGATGGGGTACGGGCAGGGAACAGGGAGTCTCTGCCCCAGAAAACAGGAAGGGTTTGCCTGTGGGGGTACTGTGGCACGTGTGGCTGAAGTCCCCAGAAGGTCGTGCGAGCCCAACGGCTCTACCATTTTCTTCCTTCTGGGAATCTGAATAAACAGATCTAGGTATGTAAAGATCTCAGTGTGCAAATATCTAGGCACCAGCAAACTTGGCTTGATTGCACAGCCCTGCCCTGGGCACCACGCAGCCTCTCAGATCACCACGAGCCCGCACCGGGCACTTGCTCTGTGCCAGGCAGTGTGCGTCATACACAGTGCACAGGTAGGCAAGCTCGGAACCTCACACTGAATGGAATCTGTCCTCCATGGAGCAGGAATCCAAGACCCAGATGGCCCACAGGCTAGGACCACGATCAGGAGGACAGGCCAGGGTGCGGAGGGAGGTTTGGGGGCCTGAATTCTCAGAGCCAGTCAGCTGCAGAATAGGAAGGAGACCCCAGGTCTCTGGATTCCCCAACGGGGAGCTGCCAGACGGGTGCTTGAATACAGAGGCCTTTCATGAATCTGCGGCTCTGGTTTTGGTTTCCCTTCTCCCCGGTGGAGTATTTTCCAGAGTCCCACTTCTGCTATGAAACGGCAATAATATCATTGATCGTGGAGTAATTAGATATAGTAGATAGATACGGGAGAGGAGGCAGATCGGAGATACCCATCAGACAGACAGCAGGTGCCCCAGGGAAGGGTGGGGTGTTTCTACTTCCTATCACGCTGGAATGTGTTCTAACAAGCAGGCGTTATTTTCCCCGTTTAAACATATATTTACATTTTTTAGATGTTCAAATATTTTGGAGTGTTTCCTGACTGAGCATCTTTTCTACCACGCGCAGTATCCATGCTGCTCCTAGAAGGGAGAGCCCCCCTCCAAAAGGCATCATTCAGCCGGGCATACAAGACATCCAGAAGAAAACTACGGCAGGAGAAAAGAGCTCTGAATCGCCCTTAAGTTGTACTCGAAAAGCTTCCAAAAGTGAAACTCCAGGTCAAAAGCTTGCCTGAGAAGTACCCAGCACGGCTGACTATACGTCAGCCTGGCCCAGCAGAGCTCAATTAGTCCATCCATGTGAGGGGAAAAGCCCTAGGCCTGGAACTGGAAAACCAGGCAGAGTCCCTGTGCGGTCTTGGGGATGTGACTTGGACTGTACCTGTAGGCTACCAGGCTCCTCCATCCATGGGATTCATCAGACAAGAATACTGGAGAGGGTTGCCATTTCTTTCTCCAGGGGATCTTCCGGACGCAGGGATCGAACCTGGGGTCTCCCACATTGCAGGCAGACACTTTACACTCTGAGCCATCAGGGACACCTTCTAGGTCCTAGGCGATCTCATTTGCAAAATGGGGATGATATGTGCATACCCAAGAAGAGTGCAAGGGACGGCAGAGGCCTCATGACAATCTCCAGCAGGCAGGCGAGGAATGTTCACTGGTGGGACACCGCATAGCCCAAGGTCCACACCTCAAAGCAGGTGATTCGGGTCACCTCTCCTTCCCACTTCCATAACCCCAGAGCTTAGCTCCCTGAGCCAAACCAGCTGTCCCGCGCCCTTAGCCTGCGTGGTGGAAGCCGGCTAAACGACAGGAAGAATGCAATTGGTTCAACAAAACCCCTATTCTGTTTAATCGAGTTACCTGCAGAGAATGGGGGCAAGCCAAAGGGTCCTGGGTAGGTGTCCAGGCGATGCTGAACAGGCCCCTAGGTTCACAGGGCCCCGGGTCGGCCCCCCTCAGCCTCAGCTCCCCCAGGCTAGGGTCTCCTTCCTCCCTCCATTCCTGAGGTTCTGAGATCAGAGGCCTGCTGACAGCGGCATGGAAGGGCTCACGGCCAAACGCACGGCATGGACACTAAGAGCTCATTCATCCAATTCTCCCGCCTGGTTTCCCTGTGGCCCTGTGCCCTCTGCTCCAGCTGGCACCAAACGGAGAGTTCATTCTCAAATGCGAGTGAGAAGGGAAAGAGTTAATCGCTCAGTCGTGCTCGACTCTTTTTGCGGCCCCCTGGACTGTAGCCCACCAGGCTCCTCTGTCCATGGGGCTTCTCCAGGCAAGAATACTGGAGTGGGTGGACATTTCCCTCTCCAGGGCATCTTCCCAACCCAGGGATTGAACCCAGGTCTCCAGCATTGCAGGCAGATTCTTTACCATCGGAGGCACCAGGGAAGCCCCAACCTGCTTTCAGATAACACCTGCCTGCTTCAACCAGACAGCTCCTGCTTCAACCCTCCAGTGACTGCCCATCTCCTGCAGGCTCAAGTGCCGCCTTGAGTGGATTCCTGGAACAAGGTGAGCTGTAAATGAATTCATACAGGATAAAACGTTCAAAACTCCTGCACCAGGGTCCTCCCCCCGTGGACTCAGTGCTCAGGCACGCAGACCAGCCTGAGGCTCCTTGAGCCCCATCCCTTGCTACCTTTGCACACCTGCTCCCCCTGCACGGAGCACCTCCAAGACCCCGTGCCTGGCACACACATTCAATTAAAGAAGTAAATGGTACGGACTTCCCTGGCAGTCCAGTGGTTAAGACTCCAGCTTCCACTGCAGGGGGCGCAGGTTCGATCCCTGGTGAAGGAACCAAGGTCTCACATGTTTGGTGCAGCCAAAAACAAATAAATGCATAAATAAATGGTAGAAGCAAGCTACAGTACATGCCAGCCATGGGCGTGTTTAGGAACATGGACTGTCTTCCAAATCTGGCAGAGAGCTGGAACGCAGTGAAGGAGGACTAAATGGTTGGGGGTTGGGGGGCATCTCCAGGCTTCCCCCACCGAGTTCCTGCAGGCTTGGGGTCTTGACAAGCCTTTCCCAGCCTCTCATCTTCGCCCTGCTTTTCTTAAAACTTGGGCTTTACTCTTGCCACTCCCAGGCCTCGCTCTAGGACCTGCTAAGGGCTGATCCATTCACCTTCAGTGTCCAGAGTGCTGGCTCTGCCCCGCCCTCCCCTCCTGCTCTCCCCAGTGCTAGATGCAACTGGGCCACATCGCAGGAGCTAATACACGTATCTGGAACAAATGCAGCTTTCCCTGGCCCCTGGCACCCACACCAATATCCTCTTTTTGAGAATTCCTAGAGCTCTTTTGTGCAAAGTCCTCAATAACCGGTCCCCCATGAAGCATGCATTCCCCAAAGCAGCTAATTACCACAATGGCCCCCGGGATGTTACACACCCTGGGCCCCCATCCCAAACCCACCAAATGAGATCTCTTGGAGGCAGCAAGCCCCGCGGGCTCATGTTATCAGCAGGTTGGGGAATGCCTATCCCCAGGAGCAGAAGGGAATCAGCTCAGGACAGAGCTTTTCTGTCTCCAGAATGGACCCAATGCTTCTCTCCACATCACAGGGCTCTTGCTGGGATCTGGTCACAGGAGAGGAAACAAGGGACAGAATCTACAGCTCTGGGGAGACCTGCAGCTGCAGAGGCTCTGACCACCCTGCCCACAGTTCCGGGCCACCTTCTCCCCTTAGCCTGGATTTGAACCAGGAACACCGCACCTCTTTCTATCTGAGTCCCTTTAGAATGTTACCAAGCCCGGAGCCCATGGAGGTAGGCAGACAATGCCTCAGTGAGTAACAGGACAGACATGTGCTGCCCCAACCAAGGAATTTCACTGCTTAAAAGCCCCTGGAGGAAGGCAGGCCTGGACCCAGCAGAGGCCAGGCTCCTCACTCTCTCCCTCTTCATGGTGGCCTCGCAGCTTGAGGACTAGGGCAATCCTGGGGGCCACTCCCCAAGCCAGGTCTCCAGCAGGACCACACTCCTGGGTCCTGGCTCACCAGCTAAAGGCTTCACTTTCCTTAAGTTTTATTTTACAATAGGGGTTTCCCTAGGTGGCTCTGATGATAAAGAATCTGCCTCCAAGGAAGGAGACCCAGGCTCCATCCCTGGGTCAGGAAGATCCCCTGGAGAAGGGAATGGCTACCCACTCCAGTATTCTGGCCTGGAGAATCCCATGGGCAGAGGAGCCTGGCAAGGCAACAGTCCATGGGGTCGCCAAGGGTCGGACATGACTGAGTGATGAGCCCTTTTTTGCACACTGTAGACAAGTTACATTGATAAAACATGCTTTTAAACTAAAATAAGTTAAAACATCTCAAAAAAAAAAAAAAACAACTTGCAGGAACACCAAGGGCCATAGGAACAAGTTAACCAGTTGACGAAAAGCTGCCCAGGACCATGGTCTGATTCCTGGCTGTGTGTCACCCCGGGGCAGACCTCTCTGAGCTCAGGGCTACTCAGGGACAAGCCTGCCTTTCCAGGCCACCCGCGGGGACCCCAAGGGCGGCCTTTCCCAACAGCTTATCCCAGCTCCCAGCTCACATGGCCCAGCACACCTGGGTCCCACGTGCCCAGGTTGTCCCCATCTGGACCTGGATCCTCTGAGGCCCTCTTTCTAGGACACGGGGCACACCATCAGGTCCCCTACTCCTCCAAGCCTCGGTGCCCCCACCAGGGCGGCGAGGGTGGCTCAGAGGCTCCGCAGGCGGTGAGCCGTCTCCCCCTCCATCCTGGCTCTTGATGATACCCTCATACATTCCGTAAGGCCTAACAGTGGACAGGTTCTCTCTTTCCTTGCCCTTGGAGGGAAAAGGAACTCCCTCCCTCCAGATCCTGTCCTGAAACACAGGAAAGCTCAGAGTTCCTCTGCTTCTTCCTGCTCTGGCCACAGGGTTCAGAGGGGCTGAGAGAGGGCAGGAGGACAGGGTGCCACTGAGCCTTCTCAGTCCCAAAGGGACCCCTGACCACACCTCGCCGGTCACCTCCAGGGTTAGGATGAACACCCTTCACCAAAGCACCACCGAGTGAGGCTTACTCCACACGAGGGAAATGTCATCCCTTGCCACTAAGAGGCTCATGTCTAGTAAACATAGGATCGGCCTCCCTGGTGATGGATGTATTTATGTAACAGCCTCTCGACCCAGGTCTGCGGGGGCCCTGGCAGGGGGTTGAGGGGGGAGCTTGGTCAGGCTCCTAGGGTGAGCAGGGAAACGCCCCGCCTGCGAAGCTGCCCCCCACCCTGCCCTCCGCTGGGGAGGCGGGGATGCTGTTTGCAGGACAGCGGCAATATGGTTTGGCAGATGGCGAAAGGAAGGATATAGGGCAGAAATCGGAGAAGGAGTTTTCTGGGCTTTTTTTTTTCTTTTTGATGCCTGCCTACAGTGGAAAAGCTAGGGCGACAGAAGTGGGAAAGCAGGGGTGAGGTGGAGAATCAAGATGGGTTCCAGGAGAGAGGTTGGCCAAAAACAAAGGGGGGGTTATGGGGGGGGACGGAGGAAAGAGGGAGGTGGCCTTGGCAAGAAAAAGCGGGGAAATAGAGACCAGGAGAGCTGAGAGCGGATGTGTGAGGAGCAGCTGGGCCTGGTGACAATGAGACACCAGGTCCCAGAATCCGAGATGGTGACACGGAGCTTCCAGGCGTGGCAGACGGAATGCAGGGTACTTCCAAACCGCAGTGGGGAAGTTGGTCACGGGGGTAGGCTCTAGAGGGGGAAATTCTATCTGTCATATTGGATTCAGGACGAGGGTGAACACACAAGCATGGCCCAAGAATGCTGGCTTGCACATCACAGAAGATGCTTGGCCAGAGACCTCCTGAGCTGGGGAGGGGGTGTGGGCGATTGCTCTTAAGGAATCGGAAGTTAGAGGTGGCGTCCAGCCGAGACTCCTGCCTCTCCCTGCTCAGCCTGCCTTCCTCCACACCCACCACCCCATGGCTGTCCCACCAAGCCTCTTCCCCTCCAAAAGGGCCTGTGGGGGGCAGGGGTGGGTGAGGGAGGCATCTGGGCACTGATGGAACTTACTTCCTCTGGGGGAAATCGGGAAGCCACAGGGAATGGCGGCTCTCCCCGCCCCACCTCTTCAGACTGAGGAGGAAAAATTGGTCATCTCCTCTCTTTTGGGGGCCCCTGGCTCACACAGATGTCACCTCCTGGTCCCCAGCCACACCGATGATTCAGGCCATTTACTCAGATCCAAGCTAATGAGGTTTTTTTTTTTCTGTCACCTAATTAGTTCACAGTGAACTCAGCCTGGAGAGGGATGAGCAAGGGCTGGGCAAGGGACAGGAAGAAGTCAGAGGGGATCATGTCGAGAACAGAGCGGGACTCCAGCTCTAAACGAGGTCCCCTACCCCCCCAAAAAAGCCAACGACTCCTTCCTCAGCCGTGGGGACCCCTAAAAGCAGACAGGGGTTGTTCAGGGGAAGGACACCCCACCCCAAGAGTCTCACACAAAGACGCCAGTGGGGCCCTCCTGTGAGACCCCAGTAGTGGACAGGCCCCTTCCCATCAACTCCAGGTCCTCAGCAAAAGGCCCTGCCCTTTCCCGGCATTTCTGAACCAACCACCTGCTGGGGGGCGACCGCATTCAAAGGGGAAGGAGCAGGAGGAGGAAGCAGATGGCCCAGGCCCAGGTCCATCTGCCCCACGGGCGCTCAAAGGTCACCATGCCGCTGAAGTGGGGGGTGCTGCCGATGCAGCGTGTCCCCACCACACCAGGGGTCCTGGCACATCTGCCAGCAGTGTGCCCCCACTTTCTCTGCCCCTCAGCTGCCAAGTGCAGGCCTGAGAGCCTAGAGAAAGGAGCGCTGGGTAACTAAGTGGCCCACGGTTCCAGTTTCCGACGCCTGGCACCCGAGTCCCTGGAGGTCGGTCAGCGCCCAGGAGCCCCCCGCTCGCCTCTGGAGCCGCTCCCTGGAGAGCAGCGGCGAGCGTCCGGCGCGCGCTGGACCCAGCGAAGGCGACACTGGCCCGGCCGAGGCCTCTCACGCGGCCCCCGGTGACCCAGCCCCGCGCCAGGCCTGCCCCAGTCCCGGCCGCCGCGGCGTGCGGGGTCTGCGTAGGCAGAGAGGGCCTCGGGGAGCGCCACCCTCCGGGGCCCGCGGGCGCCGGGCCCGGGAACGCTGCCATCCACTAACGGCAGGCTCCGATTCACCGCTGCGAGGCGGGCAGGGCCGGGGCGGCAGCTGAGACGCCTCTCCGGCAGCGGCCCCACCTCCTGGCCCGCCAAGGCTCTCCGCCGCGCCCACCCTCCTGGGCCATGCCCGACCAGACCGGGACCCAGGGCCCCGGAACCTCCGCGGCTCCAAGCGCACCCGTCCCCGCAGCGACGCCAGCCTCACAGCCTGGAGCACGCAGATCAGAAAACGTGTCCCCCGGCACGGGACCTGCCCCCCAGCCCCAAAGTGTCGCCAGACGAGAAATGGCGAAGCCTGGCCGCCGGCTCTGCAGCGCCAGAGATCGGCAAACCGCGTGGCCCCGACCTCAGGCGCGCGAGGACCCCCAGACCGGGAAAGCGTGGCCAGAACAGGCCCGCGAAGCCACCGGCCGGGGCCGGAGAAGCCACCGCGCCCCGTCTCCCGCAGCCCCCGGCTCCGCTCACCCTCGATGGAGATGACGTGCTCCCGGATCTGATTCTGCAGCGCCAGGTCCTCGATGCGCTCGATCAGGTCGTAGATGGCGTAGATATTGGGATGCACGGACTCGAAGCGCTGGATCTCGGCCCGGATGGCCGCCGAGTTGGAGAGCGCGAACTGCTGGGGGGGCCCGCCGGCCAGCTGCTGCGAGGGGCCGCCGCCGCCCCCGGCCCCCGGCCCTGCGCCGCCGAACTGC
>NW_024070202.1:113470365-113516818 GCF_014754425.2 Oryx dammah | reverse complement strand
GCGGCGGCGGCGGCGGCGGGCGGGCGCGCGGGGCTGGCGGGGCCGGGACTACGGAGCGGGCGGCGCGGGGCTAGTGCATGGGGCCGAGAGCCGGGGGCAGAGGCCAGGAGGCGCCGCCGCGCACGCTGGGGCCGCTGCTGCCGGGCGCTCCCCGGCGCCGCGATCCCGCTGCCTGGAAGCCGCCTCCAGCGGCAACAACAACGGGACCGGGAGCGCGCGGCCCGGGCCCTCCCCACCGCGTCATGCGCACGCACCACCGCCCCCGCCGGCTCCGGCACACGCAGCCCGAGCCCCCCTCCGCGCCGCCCCCGCCCCTCCAGCGCGCGGGCCCCAACGCCCCCGCCCCTCGCTAGCTGGCTGGCGAAGTAGCCTCCACCCCCGAGCAGCGCGCTCGGCCCCGGCGGCCGGCCCCTCCCACCCAGCCTGGGCCCTTCCGCCTCCTTTCCAGCCCCCACCACACCCGCTGCGAGGGCCACTCGCTTGGCGGGGACAGCTGCCCTGCCCGCCTCGCGGCCCCAGCTGTCGCTTTCGCCCCACTGCGCTGGTCTGGGTGGAGTGTCTGTTCTCCGGGCAGTGCCGGGATGCTGATGAACGCGGCTGGTGGGCCGAGGAGGGTCGCCGCCCCGGACCCAACTGCGCCTCGCCTACACTGTTCTGCCATCCGTGCGGCACAGGCTCCCCTGTCCCTGGGCCCCGAGGTCACCGCTGGAGACCACGCCAACTCAGGGTTCTTTCTCAGGCCCTCCCTGGACTTTCCATTGCCGGCCGCGGGCACCGAGACTGGGAATCTGGGTCCCTGGTTTCTATTTCCAGTTCTTCCTGAGACCTTCATCTGCGGGGCCCTTGAAAATGACACTTGAAACAACAATGTCCTCGCTCTTATCTTCCAGCCTCTCCTAAAAGATCCCTACTGCCGGACTGGTGGAGGATTCAGTGAGTGCTGCTGGACCTCCCTGGAAAGGGGAAGGAAGAAAAGAATCAAATATTATGCCTTCTTCCCCCACTCACCCCGTTTAAGACACTAACCAGGGTCCACATGGTGGCCTCAGTTTTCCTTGTTTTCTCTCCTTTGTCCATCCTGTGTTCCTGTCCACTCCCGGGGCCAGGAAGCCCCCTTCAATGTCCTAGTTCCTCTGCATCCTCATTGCTAAAGCTGAATGCAGATTCACTAGCCACCCCCTTCCCCCCAACTTTTCCTAAACCCCATAAGAGGTGGCTTGTGCAGAACCCAGGTCCCAGCCAATCAGCCTGCCAGGACTCTACCCCGATGTCCTCTGGCACAGTTGACAGATACCATCCTTTTTACATATACTTCCACTTCCAAAATACCCAAGCTGGGTATTTTCCCAGCATAAAGTTGCCCACCATTTAAGCTACCCACACCACTTGACCCCAGTACCAACCTGGTCACCTTTCTAAGTATCTTGGACCTTCCAAAGAACCTAGTGCAAGCTAATCAACACCTTGGGGCTTCCCAAGCTCCAGAGAGGTGTGGGTCCTACCTACCTGCTTGTTCTGAAGAATGTCTTTCACCCTCTTTGGGTTTCATCTGAAAAAAATATAGTGGTTGAACAGATCACCTACCCTAATATTCTGTAAGTCTAAAAGCAGTACCCAACATATATTTTAGATGCTTAATTAGAACTGAAAGCAAGAAGTTGCAGTAGGTACCTCCCAAGAGAGATGCTGAAGGTAAAGAGCCCCTCAAAAGTGTTGCCCCAGCAGTTGGCACACACCTGTTTTAGCACTAGTGGGCTAATTGTCTGTGTCCTCTATTAGTACATTAGCTACATGAGGGCAGGGATACAGTGTGATTTGCCATTGTATTCCCAGAGTCTGACCCAGCGCCGAGCACATGCTATACATTTAAGGAATACTTCTAGAATAACTGGATACATGGGAAGGAACTAGAGATAAGTTATTAATAGTTCTGTATGTTGTAAGTCTAAACTGACAGTCCCAAGGCAACATTTGGAGTGTTTACTCCCATAAGTAGGCATAGGCTATCAGGGCACCAGGGTACATTACTTTTAATCAAGACTGACCTATAAAGTTTGTGGCTATAGGAGCCCAAAGGAAGGAGGGAAAACCCATAGAAATTAACTTGGCTCAGGCCACATGAGGCTCAACATCGCCTGTATAACAATACTCTTAAGGATCCAATTTCTGAGCCCAAATTTCAGGGGAGGAAGCGTTCTAAGTGAATAAATATCTACCGTGTGACAGATCTCCTCTACAGTTTTCACACTTCTTTAATAAAACACCAAACTTTGCCCATTACAATTGTCTTCCGAGGTAAGTTTTAAGAACGAAGAAGTTTAGGTTCATATAGATTCAATAATGCACTCAAGGTCATATAGTTGATAAGCACAGGATAAGAGGTCAGAATCTTTTGCCATATTCCAAAGTCTATGCTCCTCACAGTCTTACAGGAGCCCAGTGGAGGAGGAGCCAGGTAAGTAAGGCAGCCCCAACCCCCCCAGAGGATGAGATGGCTGGACGGCATCACTGACTCAATGGACATGAGTTTGGGTAAACTCCGGGAGTTGGTGATGGACAGGGAGACCTGGTGTGCTGCAGTCCATGGGGTTGCGAAGAGTCGGACACGACTGAGCGACTGAACTGAACTGAAGCCTCCCATGGCCAGCTCTGAAGACCCATCTCCTCAGCCAGCCTTGGGGGCGGGGCGGGGGGGGGCAGCCCGTGGATACTGGGCTCTGGGCTGAAGAGTCAATGTGGAGGGTCCACTCTGACTTAAGAGTAGGCCGGCGTAGGGTCCACCTGCGCTCCCCAAAGACTGCATCACCAAACCCGGGGTGGGGCGGGGGGGGTGATATGATAGACTTAGCCAGAAACCAGCTGACGTTGGTTTCTGATGTGATACACGTCCTGGCTGCCCGCGGGTGAGGGAGAGGCTCCTGCTGTCCCCTACCTCGCCCCGAACCTCTGCGGGCTAGCACGACGTCAAAGCCGCCGCCGCCAGCCCCTCAGCGATCTGTGGGCGCTGGGCGCAGGCGGCTGAACCCCGCACGTGGGTCCCCAGCGCAGAACGCTAGACTGCGCATCCTTCCAGACTACAAGACCCACAATGCTCCGGGCGGCGGCGGCAGGGAAGGAGGGGGTGCCTCCAGGTGTCTGCGACCTCGCCACCTCCCTCCCGGAAGTGCCCGAGGGTCCGCTATGGAGCTGGCGGAGCCGGGCGGTGAGTCCCTGCGCCTTGGCCGCACCACCCCGCTGCCCCAGCAGCTGGCCCGGCTGGCCCCGCCCCGGGATCTCCCGCGCCCGCCAGCCACTCGGGGTGTGGGGGCGGGCGGCGGGAAGATGCGAAGGGTGGTGGAGGATGGAGGTGGGGAGGGCAAAGTCTTGGGTTCCCGGGCGAGATCTGGGGTCTTGCAGCAGACTGGGTTTGGAGAGGTTTCCCAGGGGAGGCGCGGGGTCGGGACGCCTTGGGTGGGGTTTGAGTGGACCAGGGGGGACCGAGTTGGGGTGGGGGCTAGGGTTGGGGGTGGGAACCCTCGGAGGTTCCAGTTTGCCAAAGGGAAGCAGTTTGACATTTGGCGTGGGGAAGCCTTGGGAATCTGTCCTGTGCTGCGGGTGGGGGTTGGCTGAATGGTAAGGGGGCGTTGTGCGTGTGTCTAGAGACCTTTTTTTCTACCCCCTTGGAGAAACTTTAGCGATGGAGCGGTATTAATAGATAGGCTTTGCCGTGAAATAGGCAAAGGAGTAGATAAACTTTGAGATGACCTAAATGGGGAGAATAGGTAAGCTTTGGGGTGGTTTGGTGGGGGTTGAATTTAAGGGAGAAGTTGCTTAGAAGGTCAAAGCTCTGACTTCGGAATAGGGTTTGGGTGAATTGTGGAACTGCTTAAAGACCTGAAATTTAGGTTACAGAAAATTAGGACTTGTGATTTGGTGTTGGGAAGGGGTATGTGGGGCAAGTTTGGGGTGGCCAGGTGTCAGACCAGTGTATGTCCCAGGGTAGGGCTGGGATAACTGGGTGGAATGAGGACTGTGGGAGAGTTGTGGTGGGATGGGGTCAGGGGCCCCCTGAAGTTCAGAGGGCTCTTGGTGGGTGAGCCAGCCCCTCATGGGTTCTTTGTGCCTCTCCAGCCTCTCGGTAGCGTGGCGGGCAAGGCAGGTGCCATGGCCCTGATTGAAGGGGTAGGTGATGAGGTGACCATCCTTTTCTCGGTGCTTGCCTGCCTTCTGGTGCTGGCTCTCGCCTGGGTCTCAACGCACACTGCCGAGGGTGCCGATCCACTGCCCCAGCCGTCAGGGACCCCAACACCAACGCAGCCCAGCGAAGCCATGGCGGTCATGGACAGCATCAGAGGGGAGGCCCCAGGAGCTGAGACCCCCGGCCTGAGACACCGAGGTCAGGCGGCACCACCAGAACCTGGTGTGGGGCTCGCAGGAACACCACCACCTCCGGACTCCCCCCAGGAGCCCCTCGTACTTCGGCTGAAATTCCTCAACGATTCTGAGCAGGTGGCCAGAGCCTGGCCCCACGACACCATTGGCTCCCTGAAAAGGTAAGCCGGGAGGATGACAGGAAGGAAGTGCTAAAGAGTAGGGCGGGGATGATCACAGTCATCAGAGTCAGCAGAGATCCCGGAGATCCTCTTATAGATGAGGAAACTGAGGCCCCTAGTCGCAGACTGTATTGCTCCCCTGAAGCAGGAGGGCCCCCCCACACACACCGTGGAGGCCAGAGGTGAGGGTAGGAGAGTTGTTCCGGACCAGGGGCCAGGAGTGCCTGAGACTCGCTCTATTACCCAGGTCCCTCTCTCCTCAGGACCCAGTTTCCCGGCCGGGAACAGCACGTGCGCCTCATCTACCAAGGGCAGCTACTAGGAGACGACACCCAGACCCTGGGCAGCCTTCACCTCCCTCCCAACTGTGTCCTCCACTGCCACGTGTCCACACGGGTGGGTCCCCCCCTCCCGCCCTGCCCGCCGGGGTCCGAGCCAGGCCCCTCAGGGCTGGAAGTAGGCAGCCTGCTGCTGCCCCTGCTCCTTCTGCTGCTGCTTCTGCTCTGGTACTGCCAGATCCAGTACCGGCCCTTCTTTCCGCTGACCGCCACTCTGGGTCTGGCCGGCTTCACCCTGCTCCTCAGCCTCCTGGCCTTTGCCATGTACCGCCCGTAGTGCCTCCGCGGGCTCTTGGCCATGCCGCTGGCCTCTCGGGACCTTGCTCGCCACGACAAGGTGGGAGCTGCTGTCTGCCCAGGCCCGCCTCTCCGACCTGCCTCTTCCCACTACCCTGGAGCCCAGCGCTGCGCGGCAGAGCACTCCGAGGGTCGGCGGAAGCCCCTCCCTGTGACCTTCATGGCTCTGGGCCACCTCCCGGAGCAGCTGGCGCTCAGCGCCCCCTGACAGTGGGCTACCCCGAGTCAGACAGCTGCTGTCATTGCCTTGGCCCTGGACAGAGCGGGGCCACGCCCCTGGGCCCTTAGGGCTCAGCCTGAGGACCTGGGCACCTTTTAGTCCCGGATCGCTCCTTGGCTGGTTTGGGGGCCCGAGGACTGGGAAGGGCTGGAGAAGGGGAGTCGGGATGGGTGGAGGGGGCTTTCTGGAACACGTGCAGATTAAATAACTGTGAAGTTTTCACTCTTGGCCTAGTGTCTGCGTGTGTGGGTCGCGGGGGAGGGGGGCTGCGGGGAGCTCTCCCCTACTGGGAGAAAAGGGGTGGGCCAGATGCTTCGCCCTGCCCTGCCCTGCCCGCCCAGGCCAACCGCTGCTGACTCCCCTCTGCACCCCTATCTCATCCCCTAGCCCTTTGGCCCCGCCCCCCGCCACGCCCCAGTCCTTTGGCCCCGCCCACCCCTGCGCCGCGCGCGCGCAGCTTCCCGGAAGCAGGGGGCGGGGCGCGCGGCGCCCTGGCGCGCGGTGCCTGCCGGGAGCCACGTCTTTGCTGGCGGAGGACCTACTTGGCGCGGCGATTGGCGTCCGGGCCGCGCGGTTCGGGGGCTGCCGGGAAGATGGAGGACTTGGTGGCCCCCTGATGAGGAGGCCGCGGGGGGAGCCCGGCTCCCGGGCCCAGAGACCGACTGAGGGAGCGACCTGCGCGGGGCCTGGGGAGTCATGTAGGGGTGGCGTCTGCGGGGCGGGCCGCGGGGAAGGGCGGCGGGAGTTGGTGTTGGCGACCGCGACCACGGTCTCCTGGCATTCCCCCCGGGCCGCGGGTGGGGGTGTGTGTGGGGGGCCCCCCTTGACACCGCCGACTCCGCGCCGTAGCGCAGGCCGCGCCCGCGGGCTCCACGGGCGCCCTCCGAGGTGGGCCCTGCGTTCTCGTTTCACAGGCGAGAAGGCTTGGGCAGGGAGACCGAAGCCACTTGTCCAAGGTCACGCAGCTGGTAAGTGGGAGCGCCCAGCATGGAACCCAGGACCACGGAGCCCGAGCTCCACCCTCCGGTACCGCCGCCGCCTCCTGCGGGAGGGGGAGGTGGTCGGGGGTGGTGGGGAGCGTATCTGTCGGGCGAGCTGGGCTCCAGGCTGGGCGCGACCACTAACCAGATTCGGGGCCTCGGGGCTTGCCTTATCCCCCTCGCCTCCCTGGGCCTTGGTCTCTCCTCCTGTGAAATCGAGATAGTACCAGCCCCTGCCTCCCTCCTCACGGGCGTGTCAGAGGAGGATCGGAGGAGATGATGCATGTGGAATTGCTCTGTAAAAATTCCTCCGCGAGAACTCTGAAGGATTCCGATTGCTCTCGCAAAGGTTGGAAGGAGTCAGAGAGGGGCGGGTTGGGGAAGAGGACCAGAGCAGTCACAAAGAAGGGTGAAGAGAGTACAGGTTGCTCTGTCCCCAGACTCCTCTGGATGGGGAGCGAGGTGAGGAATAGAGTTGGTCTTTTTCTCCTTTGGAGAATACCTCACTCCCTTTTTTGGGCCACCCCTCAGGGTCTCCAGCACCCAACTCCATGCTTCGAGTCCTGCTCTCTGCCCAGGCCTCCAGTGCTCGTCTGTCTGGCTTGCTGCTGCTCCCACCAGTACAGCCCTGCTGTCTGGGACCCAGCAAGTGGGGAGACCACCGGCCTCCTGGAGGAGGCCCGCCTGCAGGCCCTGTGAAGGGATTGCAGCGGCTTCTGGAACAGGCGAGGAGCCCTGGGGAGCTGCTGCGCTGGCTGGGGCAGAACCCCACCAAAGTGCGTGCCCACCACTACCCCGTGGCGCTCCGTCGTCTGAGCCAGCTCTTGGGGTCTCTGCCGCAGCCCCCTCCCGTGGAGCAGGCCACACTGCAGGACTTGAGTCAGCTCATCATCCGAAACTGCCCCTCCTTTGACATTAACACCATCCACGTGTGTCTGCACCTTGCAGCCTTACTGGGTGAGGACGGTGTCTATGGGTGGGTGGGTGTCAATGGAAGGATAGAGAAACCGTAGCAGACCCACCTGAGATCACTGACAGAACCCACCTCAAGCTTTGCCAGGAATGGCACACTTGCTGAGTGATGACAGACTTGCTGTTGCTCTGCGGTATCCACGACAGTCATCACGAGTCAAGCAGCATGAGTCGCAGCTTAGGTTAGGGTGCCACCCCCTTTTTTGTTGTTGTTTAGTCGCTAAGTCGTCGCTAAGTCGTGTCTGGCTCTTCTGCGATCCCATGAACCATAACCCGCCAGGTCCTCTGTCCATGGGCTTCTCCAGGCAAGAATACTGGAGTGGGTTGCCATTTCCTTCTCTAGGGGATCTTCCAGACCCAGGGATTGAACCTGTGCATTGCCAGGCAGATTCTTTACCACTGAGCCACCAGGTCTCTTCTAATACAGTGCCCTAGGGAGCCACTGCAATTTATCATCATTGGCAAGAGATGAGATCTTACTGCCTTCTTTGTATAAGGCCTTCCCCACAGACAGTTGTGATACCTTTATTCACGTGGTAGTTCCTATTTCTCTGGTGTTTCCGCGTGCTCTGTAGCAGATCTTCCAGCCCAGAAAACAGATGAGAAGGACTGAGGATTCACTAACTAAAACTGCAGGATTGCAGAAGAGCAGAGCAGCTCCTTCCCTGCCTCCTTTGACCCTCTGCCTCTCAGGCTTCCCATCAGATGGGCCCCTGATGTGCGCCCTGGAGCAGGAGCGAAGGTTCCGCCTCCCTCCGAAGCCACCACCCCCTCTGCCGCCTATCCTTCGAGGTGGGCAAAGGTTGGAAGCCGCTCTAAGCTGTCCCCGTTTCCAGCGGCGTCCTCAGCAGCACCTCATCCGCAGCCTGGCAGGTGCCAGAGCGGGGGACAGGTGATGGGGGGGGTGGAGGCAGGCAGTATCTGCTGGAATCTCGCCCGGGTCTGGCCTGAGAGTCCAGCATAAGCTGTTCTTCACAGAGGCCAGGCCCGAGGAACTGACTCCCCACGTGATGGTGCTCCTAGCCCAGCATTTGGCCCGCCACCGGTTGAGGGAGCCCCAGCTTCTGGAAGCCATTGCCCACTTCCTGGTGGTTCAGGAAGCCCAGCTCAATAGCAAGGTGGGATTGCCTCTCAGCTTCCCAAGCTCCTCTCCTAGTGGCCCTCAGACACCCCAGCAGGCCTAGCTCCCATCCCCCTCACCTTGTCCACTTGATTGGCTGCTGCTTCCTGCAGCATACCACCCACCTAGGCTCTCTGGCCTCTTCCCTGGGGTACCACCTTGGCTCAAACCCCCACTGGCTTGTCCAACTCCCTACCAGGTACACCTGGTTCTTTGCACTTCTCCAAACATCCTTAGCCACCGTCTTAGCTTGGTCGATCCCACTCCACCAAGTCTTCAGGGCCAGAACCCACAGCCATGTCTCTGCTTGTTTGGAGACTGACCACATGGGACTTGAGCAGTGCTTATGCAATTGAGCATCTGTGCAGTAGAGGGACTGTCCTGCCTTTCCAGTGACTGATGTCATCAGCTTGCACGCCAAGTCTCCCTGAGGTTCAGCTTGTAAAGACCAGAGAACCTTCCCCCTGGGTGATGGGCTGCTCTTTGCCCCACAGGTGGTACAGAAGTTGGTCCTGCCCTTTGGGCGGCTGAACTACGTGCCTCTGGAGCAGCAGTTTATGCCCTGCCTTGAGAGGATCCTGGCTCGGGAAGCAGGGGTGGCCCCCCTGGCAACTGTCAACATTTTGATGTCACTGTGTCAGCTGCGGTGTCTGCCCTTCCGAGCCCTGCACTTTGTCTTTTCCCCTGGTTTCATCAACCATGTCAGTGGTGCGCAGACTTGGGGGGATGGCTGTGTCCTGGAGGGCCGGGGGGCCGGGGAAAGCAGGAGTGAGGGTCTGCATCCCGGTAAGCCTCGTCCTGCTTTCCCCACAGGCACCCCTCACGCCCTGATCGTGCGGCGCTACCTCTCCCTGTTAGACACGGCGGTGGAGCTGGAGCTCCCAGGATATCGGGGTGCCCGCCTTCCCCGAAGGCAGCAAGTGCCCATCTTCCCCCAGCCACTCATCACTGACCGTGCCCGCTGCAAGTACAGGTGGGTGGGCAGCTGGGGAGGGAAGGGGTCAGCCGGCAAGGAACACCCGGGTAGACAGGCCTGGGAACCCTGAGCTGACTATGCTGCTGTGCTCCGGGTCACCAGAAAGCTAAGCCCCAAAGGCCATTTCCCAGCCTGGGTGTGGAAGTAGGTGGGACCAAGCTAAAAAGAGTGCCCTGGGGGGCCTTCTGAGCCGGGCTCCTTTTCCCTCAGTCACAAGGACATAGTAGCAGAGGGGCTGCGCCAGCTGCTGGGGGAGGAGAAATACCGGCAGGACCTGACTGTGCCTCCAGGCTACAGCACAGGTGAGCTCCGGGTGGGCCGGCGAGCCCCCGGGAAGCAGAGCCTCCGCCGGAAGCCAGTGGCTCTTTCTCTCCCGGCCCCGCAGACTTCCTGCTGTGTGTCAGCAGCTGCGGCTCGGTGCTGCCCGTGAGAGCCCAAGACCCCTTCCTGCCGTACCCTCCCAGGTCCTGTCCCCGCGCCACCCGGGACCCTGCCCAAAGGTAAGGCGGGAGCCTGGGAGAGCCTCCCTGGCCCCGTGCATAGCGCCTGAGCCTCAGCCTCTTTCTCTCCAGGGTGGTGCTGATGCTGCGGGAACGCTGGCACTTCTGTCGGGACGGCAGAGTGCTGCTGGGCTCCCGAGCCCTGCGGGAGCGGCACCTGGGCCTGATGGGGTATCAGCTTCTGCCGGTGAGGCCCTCCTGCCCCCGCTCCCGCCAAGCCCCCACTCTGACCCGGCTGCCAGCTCCCCAGCCCCCGGGGATGACGAACTCTGTCCTCTGCCCCGCAGCTACCCTTTGAAGAACTGGAGTCCCAGAGAGGCCTGCCCCAGCTCAAGAGCTACCTGAGGCAGAAGCTCCAGGCCCTGGGCCTCCGCTGGGGACCTGAAGGGGGGTGAGAGGTGCACACGGGCTCAGGATGGCCCCCTCATGGAGGTGGACAGTTTGCACTTTGCTTCCCTCTGCTTTGACTTGTCATTAAAGTCCCTTTCCTTCCCCATCTTGCGCTTTGTTTCTGGGACGGGTGGGCTGGGTTCGCCCATGTGTTTCCCATTCACACCCGCTGACACTGACGCACACGGAAGACCAGGGATAGGTGGGGGCCGAAGCACTTTACTGCCGGGGGTGGGGGAGGGCCTTAAATTATTCACTTAAATAAAAATGAGGAGGGGGGGGATGGGGAGAGCACCCCCCCACCCCAGCCCGTTCCCTCTGTCCGTCCATCCCTTGGCTGTCCGTCCAGGCAGCAGTCACACAGGCATGGGCATCTCGTTGTACTCGTCCACACCCTCCCGCTCATCAAACACTGGTTCTGCCTCGTTAGCATCCAGCTGTGGGAGAGGACAGAGGAAGGTGGGTGACCTCCCAGCAAGACCGCGTGGGGGGCCGGGTGAGGCTGGGGAGGAGCGCAGGCCTTACGTATTTCATCTCCCGCTCGGTGAAGATGCGGGTCAGCACCACCATGCGGAGCGGCACCGTGAGGATGAGGATGAAGGGGAAGGCCAGGGAGGCTGCGGTGGACATGACTGCCCAGAGCACGGCCAGGCAGAGCAGCTGCAGGGCGGTGAACAGGTGCATACGCAGGGTCCGGACCTGGGGGCGGAGTGACACAGGGTGGGAAGGGTGAGCCAGGGCCCGCAAGGGCCATCCGGGCCTGCCACGACCGGAGGATGACGGTCCCTCTCCCCTCCGCAGGGGCAGGTGGAAGTGCCTGCCTGGGTGCTTACAGGAGCCAGGTCTGCACAGGCTGAACGGTAGCTGGCCAGAGTGGATACACGGGGGGGCCGGAGGGTGACCCACACAGACTGGGTGGCAAGGGGAGAGGTGTGGGGCCCTTCCCAGCCGGGTCTCACCTTCTTGACGTAGGTGACGTCCGGGTGGTGTTTGGGTGGCATGAGCAGCAGGTGCAGCCGCTCATAGAACTGGATCCCGTTCAGGGAGGTCACGCCCATGTACAGGAAAATCCCGAAGAGCACAGCCAGGGGGATCTGCCGGAGCAGATCCCCGATGACCAAGGAGAGGCCTGCGGGGCGAGGGGGAGGAAGAGCTGGCCCTGGGGCGCTCCACTCCTCCACCCACAGCGGCCACGGCCACGAGACCCCTCTGGGAAGGCCGGGGCGGGAAGAGGCGAACATACCCACGAGCAGGGCCACCAGCAGCCCTGTCACCCGCTGCTCCTTGACCTCCTGGATCTTGGGCTTGTCCCCGGGCGCCACCGCCTTGCTCATGACCGTGAGCGCGTTGGCGTGTGTGACAGAGCGGACAGTGGCAGCGGCCAACCAGGGCAAGCCGAAGAGGGCACAGATGCCGCCCATGGCCACGATGAGCAGCAGGTCCAGGTGGAAGCCAGAACCCTTCTGAAGCATGCGCTCCTTCTTGGAGATGATCAGCCTGAACAGGGACAGGCATGCCCTAAGCCCCGGGCCCCCTAGCCCAGCTCAGCAGACAACTGGGTCTTTCCAGAGCACCCAGGCAGTTACCTCCTCCTGTTTCTGGAGGTCCCTGCCCATCCCTTTCAAGACGAGGGCTCCATCATGGAGCTGAGTCCTATCCCCGTGGCCACTCCCCACCACCTGGACAGCGCCCAGCGTGTACTGTACCCATGCAGGCACATTTCAGTGGGATTTTCTGTTATCTACAAACTTCAGCAGCCAGCCTGCTGGGGGTTCCAGCCTGTCCAGGCAGCAGATCGTCCCTGTCTGCACAGCGACCCCTCTGCCAGGACCACTCACGTGGTGATCTGTGTCTCCATGAAGATAAGGATGAAGACCAAGATGGCGGGCAGCAGGCTGGCAACCATCATCCACACAGGGAAGGCGCTCTTCTCCCCCAGGGGGTTGATGACCCAGCCCCGCTTCTCTGGGGCTGTCACTGAGAAGCCACTGGGCACGCTCAGCTTCTGCAGGGCAGAGGGTAGGGCCGGGGCAGGTGAACCTTGGGGGTTGGGGGGGGTTCCCTGAGTTGTACTGGGGCTGGGGGGACGCTAAGCGAGTGCTGTGGGAGAGGCCTGGTGTCTGACTGGCTTAGCAGCAGCTCTGGTCCTGGGGACCTGAAGCCTGGTGCCCCCTCACCGCCACGCGCGTGCCACCGTACCTGGGTGTAGGTGTCCTCAATACAGTAATCCACAAGCACCATGACGAGGATGGCGATGGGCACCCCGAAGTCCCCAATCACGCGCCGTACCTGTGGGCAAGCACCGCGCTCAGAGGCCCCACACTGCCGTCCAGGCTGGACTGCGAGTTGCCCCCTTCCTTCCCCCGCCCGGGGGCTCTACGCCTCCCTCGGGCCTGCCAGCCCACACACCCGGCCGGGGAAGAATCGGCTGTTCTTGAATTTGCGCAGGAAGAAGGCGATGAAGAAAGTGCCGGCCATGAGAACCAGCGACAGCAGGGCGGTGTTGGGCTGGCCCCGGGGCCTGCCCTGCCCGGGCGGCCTGGTTGAGCTCTCGTTCCTTGGCCCCGGTGTGGCTCCTGCCCCGGGCCACGTGGCGTTCTCGCCACTGCCTGCCTCGGAGCTGTTGGAGATGGAACAGCCGTGGAGAGGGTGCTCCTGGAAGATCTGGGGAGAGAACAAAGGATTCCATACGCTTAACTGGCCAGAGGTCTGGGACTGGGCTGTCTGCTGAGTTGGGACAGGCAGGCCCAGGGTGGTCAGCCTACTCTCAAGGAGCTTGTCTTAAGAACATGACTGAGGGGAACAGATGGGGACATAAGACCACTGGGGGTTCAGAGATGGGGCTGGTCTAACTGGGGAAGGAAGCTGGGAGTGAGGCTCCAAAGAGGCCTGGAGGAGCATCCAGGGGGGCATGGCGAACCCTGGGGACACATCTGACCCTGACCCAGACACAGATGTGAGGGCGTGCCTGTCAACTTGGGGGCCTTTTCCTCTGACTTTCTGGATCCTCTGCCACCTTATCAAAAGCACACATCACCTTTGTTATTAAAACTATGTGAGTCTTTGAGGCTGATCTGAAGTTCCTGTGTGTGTGCTGGCAACAGGCCTCATACGTGGAGAACCCAGGGGCAAGGAGGGCCCCCGCTCGCTCGCAGGCCAGGTCCCACCGGGGCCCTACCCACCTTCACGAGCTTGTAGAAGGTCTCGTAGATGAAGATGAGAGAGATGAGGAAGGCAAAGATCTCCTGGGTGAAACGGGAGACGAAGCGCACCAGGAAGCTGCCCTCCAGGGCCACCATGAGCAGGGCCAGCAGCACCAGCCAGAAGCCTATCCACACGCGGCCCACCAGGTACTCCAGGTTGTTGCTGCTGCAGAACTGGGGCAGGCAGGGCGAGGGGGTGGGCGGAGTCAGGCTCAGAGCCTGCGGGCTCCTGAGGAGTGGTGGGGGGAAGGGGAGCAGGAGCTGAGCCGGGCAGGAGGAACCAGCCTGTGGCCACTCACCGAGAAGAAGGCCTCCTCGAAGACCAGCAGGGGCCCCGAGAAGCCGATCACCAGCAATGGCTGGGCCCCCAACAGGCAGAACAGCACGCCCTGGATGGCCGTGGACATGATGAGCTCCGACACCCCGATCAGGTCGTGCGTCTTCTCCCCTAGGGCAGCAGGAGACTGCTCAGGGGCTGGTGGCGGGGCAGGGGGTGGGGGGAACCGTGCCCTCCCCGCTCTGCCCTGGCTAAGCCCCTCCTTACCCAGCAGCCCCCCGAAGGTGATGGCGGGAGACAGGGCCGCGAAGTAGATGAAGATGACAGCAGCCAGGCACTGGGGGTCCAGCGCATCCCGGAAGTCGCTCAGGTAGTGGGGGTAGCGGCGCCGCACGTCTCGGATCAGCCCCCCGAAAGGCCGGCCCGTCCGCCGCAGGGGATCGTCTTCCACCGCACCTGCCACCTCTACCATCTGCAGGAGCGCTGCAGCCCGGGGCCTGCGTCAGGGCACCCGTCCCTGCCCTCGCCTGCCCACCTGCCCTCCTGACGCCCCAGCCCGACCCAGGCAGCCCTGACCCAGCCCCCTGGCTCGTACTGGCCCCGTACCCTTATCCTGAGCCGACTTGGGCTCCAGCCCGGCCCCTGGGGGCAACAGCCGGCCCTGCTCCTCCCGCTTCTTGAGCATCTGGCGCTGGAAGTGAGCAACCGAGCGCAGCAGCTCCTCGCCCTGCACCTCCGAGGGCGGCAGCACCACGCTGCAGTCCAGGAAGGCATTGATGGCCGTCAGCAGGTCCTCCCGCTCGTCCGCCAGGTAGGCCGCCTCGTGGAATTGCTGCCAAGAAAGGACCGGGGCGAGTGAGGACACAGGATGCAGGGCTAGGGCCCGGGAGCCGGGCTGGGCGCCGGGCGTGGGGGTGGGGGTGGGGGTGGCGTTCTGGAGCGGCTGACCTTGTCGGACATGAGGGTGGAGATGGAGCGGCCGATCTCATGGTAGTCCATGTTAGCGCTGCTCGGGCCCAGCAGCAGAAAGAGGAAGCGCACCGGCACGGGCACCTCCAGCACCGCGTCCAGCTCCACTGCCTCCCGCAGCCGCACAAAGGCCATGGTGGGGCGGGCCAGGAACTCGACACAGCCTGCGGGTGTGCGGCCATCATGGGTGAGAGCCCAGCGAAGGTGGCCTCCGGCCCCCGCCCCAGCCCTACCCCATCCCCAGTCCTCGCCCCGCGTACCCACGAGGACCACTGTGGCCTCGGCGTTCTCAGGGATCTTCTCCAGCAGCTTCAGCTCGTGCTTGGACTTGGAGCGAGTGATGCCGGCCGGAGGAGCTGGAGGGGGTGGCTCGCGCTGGGGAGGCAGGAGGCCAGGGCTCAGCTGGGCCGCCCTGCCCCTGCCTGCCCCTGCCCCGCTCGCTCGTGGTCCTGCAGCCTCTGGGGTGGCTGGACCTCACCCCAGCGGGGCTGCCTTCTCCCTCTCACCTCTCGTTCCACCTCCAGCCGGGTCTCAGGGACGCCTCCGATGAGGGGCTCGGTGACGTGGGGGTCGCTCTCGGCTCCCTGGCCGTGGTGATGCCCCAGCAGGGAGCCCAGGGAGCCGGCTGAGATGTTGCGGGGGAAGGAGAAATCCTTCTCATCGCTGGGGTGGCTGCGGGGCAGCAGGCAGGGCGGTGAGGTGGGCTGGCGGCCGGGCCCGGGCAGGCAGGGCGGTGAGGTGGGCTGGCGGCCGGGGCGGGCAGGCAGGGAGGTGAGGCGGGCTGGCGGCCGGGACGGGCAGGCAGGGTGCGGCGCACGGGGCTCACCTGTGCTTCAGCAGCAAGGCCCTCAGCACGTTGGCTCTGTCCTCGGCCTTGATCTGGTCCGAGATGACCATCTGCTCCACCACCTGGTGGGCCACGCCAGGCAGGGTCTGCTGATCCAGGTCCAAGAGCACAGCCCCTGGAACGAGGATGACACAAACCTTGTCCCCAGCCAAGAAACGGGGGACAGGGCTGGGAACGGGGGGACAGCCAGGGAGGCACTGTGCAGCCCTGAAGCCGGTAAGCGGGGCCCAGCTCAGCCTGAGGCCCAAGTCCTCAAGCCCTCTCTCCCTTTGGGAATGTGACGCTCAGCAGAGGCCAGGAAACCGCAGCTCTCAGAGAGGCCACCTGGCTAGACCTTGCCCAGACACCTCTTCTGGAAAGCACGCAGCAGGAAGCGTCCCAGGCCACTCATGTGGGCTGGACTGCCCTTCGCTGCCGGTAACTTTCTCCGGACTGACCTGCTGCCTCTGCCGTCCACTTGAGGGCCCAGTTCTGCCCTCTGGAGCATGACCCAGCCAGTCGTGGCAGCTCCAGAACCATCCGAAGAGTCCCCCCCCGAACCCTGGACTCCTCAGCATCCCCAAGTCCAGCAGCTGCTCAAGGACACCCAGCCTGTCCTTGCTCTGAGCTGCCATTTCCCAGAGAGATGAAGGTCCTCTCAAAAGTCACCAGGTCGTTTTCCCGTCAAGGTCAACTCACGGGGACACGGAACAAACAAAACCGAAGGCCCCCCAAGCAGCCAAAAGCCAGACACCACAGCCTGGTGATCAAGCCCTGCGTTCTGGCACCTCACCCAAAGCCCTCAAGCCTCACTCAGAGCCTAGTAACTCTTAGCTGGGAAACAGTCCTGACAGCAGGCTTCTGAGTCCTTGGCCGCTGACAGCAAGTGGGAGCGGTTCCCCACCAGGAAGGAGGAATCAAGCCAAGAGCAGAACATCAGACGTGAGCACCTGTGCTCATGCAGCAGAGCCCACACCGCCCTACAGGTTAGGCCACACTGCTGGGAGCCCACACTGCCCTACAGCTTAGGCCACGCTGCTGGGAGCCCACACCGCCCTATAGGTTAGGCCACGCTGCTGGGAGCCCACACCGCCCTACAGGTTAGGCCACGCTGCTGGGAGCCCATACCACCCTACAGGTTAGGCCACACTGCTGGGAGCCCACACTGCCCTACAGCTTAGGTCACACTGCCCAGAATGTCTAGGATCTCAGAAAGCATTCCACCAAAACCGTTCAACACTGCAGCATCCAAAACATACCAGCTTCAGTTTATCTGAAAATATCACTTAGAGAAGCTGCTTGCTGAAGATGCCAGACCAGAGAAGAGGGTCAGGCCTGCCCTGCAGTCACCCAACGACAGAGTCCGAGGAACGGCAGGACTCGTGAGAGGTGACGTCATGACAAGAGATGCTCCCTTCTGGGCTCTGGTGACATTACACACCCTGTTGCTCAAGACAAATGTGTGGGACCGTTTGGTCCTCGGAGAACAGGCTCGGGCAAAGGCAATTCCCGGGGTGAGGATGGGTGGGCGCGTGTTACCGTGGGCCAGGGTCCGGCGCAGCTCCAGGAGGCTGCGGAACGACAGGGAGGCCACGTGGGGCTTCCCCCAGCGCTCCGTCTCCTCCTCCACATCCTCCTCGAATTTGATCCAGCGCGCCGTCTCTCGCCACTGAGGCTCCTGGTTTTTGTCCAGCAGCAGCTCATTCAGCTCCACAAACACCTTGGGGTGACAGGAGAAGGCGTGGTGGGACAGAGGCTGTGACCCCGGGGGGCACAGGGTGCAGGCCCGGAGCCCAGGCGAGTTATTGACCCACTCTGCAGCTCTCCCTCGTCCGTGAAATAAGAGCGACACCACCCACCTCAAAGGCCTCTAGTGGGCCAAGAAGGACCCACTTACTGTGCAGCACAAAGAGCTAAATACTCAATAGTCTATAGTAATCTATAAGGGAAAAGAATCTGAAAACACAGGTATGTATAGGTGTGTACAACTGAACCACTTTGCCACGCACCTGAAACCAGCACCACATTATAAATCAACTATAATTTAAAAAATGGGGGGGCACAGTGGGGGATAAAAGAAAAAGGACAGAACACTTGGCATGGTACATGACTCAGAGGAAGTGTTTGACGGTCGGTCACTAAACACACACACAGGAACTTGCAAGGCTGGCAAAACTGAAGAGGGCCACAGCGGTCACTTCTGAGGGTGCTGAGGAGGCAGAGGGACTCTGGGTGTGGGGCTGTCCTGTATCGAGGTAGGTTTGGCTCAGGTTTACATGTGCAAAGCGTCACGGAGCTGTGCACTTAACCTGAGCGTGCTTTTACTGTGTCTGACTGCAGTCAAAAGGTTACCCAGAAAAACCCACTGGCAGGGTTAGGGCTCAAGACCAGAGCACTGGAATCTTAGAATCCCTTAGGAATCCCTAAGGACCGGGCTTCCCTTGTGGCTCAGCTGGTAAAGAATCTGCCAGCAGTGCGGGAGACCTGGGTTCAATCCCTGGGTTAGGAAGATCCCCTGGAAAAGGAAACGGCGCCCCACTCCAGTACTCTGGCCTGGAGAATTCCATGGACTGTACAGTTCATGGGGTTGCAAAGAGTTGGACACGACTGAGCGACTTTCACTAAGTACCCGAGCGGCCTTGGCCGGTCATTGTCTGTCACCCTTGCAGGATGCGGGAGGACTCGAGTGGGGAGGTGACCAGACTTTGAGACATGAAGCGTGCTGCTGCGTGAAGCCACCCTCAGACACCTTACTGCCAGCTACCAGAAAACGGCCGTGAGAGAAGTCAACGTGTCTAGAATGTGGACCAGAACTCTAATGGCCACACGAACAACAGCAGCTCAGTAACACCGTAATAACAGTTTGGGGACAGACGGCTACTGGACTTAACTGTAGTGAATAGTCTATGATATTGTTTAAATGTTGATTGGTTATGTGGGGCACCTGAGGTTAACATAATATTGTGTTATCAACTATATGTCAATTAAAAAAAAATCAACACTGTTGAAGATTGCACTCTTGTGCAGTGTGCAACCTTGAAAAGCATCCATGGCCACCTGGGGCTTGCGATCACCGCTGGTCTGAGAAGCGGTAGGGGCTGTGGACAGCAGATCCACAGGAAGATGATGGAAGACCGTGCAGTGGCGAACTTACCTCGTGGGGCTTGTGGGTGGCCCGGGGCCGGGCCCGAGGTGTGGGGCCAGGCTCTCGCCCTTCCCGGCCACTCTGTGTAGACGCTTTGGCGTTCTTCCGCACCAAGTGTCGCCGTACCCCAGGAACGTCCTCAAACCGGTGACCTGCAGTGGTCAGGGGGGAGAGGGTCAAAGGTCCCTATCTCTTACTCCCACCCCCCAGCCCCACCAGCTCCGGGCTCGCCCAGGCCCGGCACGCACTCTTCATGAGGTCCAGGTCGGCTGTGGCCAGCGTCTGCGCCTCGCTCTCGTCCGTGGGGACCCGGGGCAGCAGTGCCTGCTCAGCCCCCGTCATGCTTCCGATGCGTCTCCTCTCCTGCAGGTTGTAGCTGCGGTGCCCGGGCTGTGCCTTGGTCAAAAGGCGCCCGGAGGCACCCCCGTCATCACCTCCCGCTGTGCCGCTGGCCACGGGCACCACCTCCTCCACCTGGGCCCTGCACAGACAGGGCGGCCGTGAGCAAGCCAGGGAAGGCCAGCCCCTCCTGCTTGGCCAGGGGCCACACGGGAGGCCCCCTGGGATAGGGGACTCCCGCCAGCCCCAACCCCGCCTCCCTCCCCACATGCCTCGGTAGGTGGGGATGTGGAAGTGCAGCAAGGGTTCTGGAAGCAGAGGGCGGTGTTTAAACCCAGTTCCTTCCTCCCCAGCAATTCCCTGAGCTGCCCTGGGACAGAAACTCAAACCACCAAAGGGAGGCTGAGGCCAGCCTTCCCTGGGGCCTGGGGCGGGCCAGTGATGTCGGTGCCCAGGTTGGGACTGCTAGCAATGGACTCAGGGCTCATAGGGGCCTGTGTTTCTAATCGAATGGAGTAAAGGACGTGGAAATAGGCCTTTGGAACTGGAGACACCTGTCTCTACCCCACAGCCGTGAGGAGGGTATGAGCACCTGTCCCTTAGGATTCTGCCTTCTGCTCTTAGCTCCCAAACTGGGGGGTGGGGGTTTTCTTTCTCCCCACCTCCCCCAGAGGGGCCTGTCCCTGCCACACCTTTGTACACTGTTCCCCTGGTGACTGGCACCCCCATGGCTCCAAGCCCCTGTTACGCGCCCGTGACCAGTGCCCCCTGAGCCAGGCTCTCTCCACCTGCACCCACCTTCTGTGCCCGAGGTTCTGTTTGTACTCCTGCCCA
This sequence comes from Oryx dammah, assembly GCF_014754425.2. NCBI lineage: Eukaryota > Metazoa > Chordata > Mammalia > Artiodactyla > Bovidae > Oryx > Oryx dammah. The sequence continues at coordinate 113,496,900 of NW_024070202.1, read as the reverse complement.
TAAATCTGACGCCCCTGTCCGACGCCATGCTCTCTCTCAGGCTCCCCCGCCTCCTGGCCATCTGGCGGCCCGCAGGCCTGCGGGCCCGGTGCAGACGGCCGAGGTGAACCCAGTTCCATCCACACGGCCTGTCTCCCCAGCAAGTCTGTGCCAGCGAGTCTGTGCCGCCCGAAGGGGCAACTTGCCCTTCACTTCCCCCTGCCCCTTCACACTGCCTGGCACCCGGAAAACAACAGGGAGGCGATAGTAGTGACCTTGAGACCTCGTTCAAAGTGGTTTCTTCCAGGAAGCCTTCCCTGGCTGACGTCCCCAAACTCCATAATCACCTGTTGGTACCGATGTTCCGCCTGAAACTAGTCGTCTGGCGGAGTAACTTGTACTGACTGCCACTTCACGAGACCACATCCAGGGTGGACTGGCAGCTCCCCAAAAGCAAGAGGGGGGCCTCCCATTCCTCTCATCCCCTTGGGGTCCTGGGGGTGTGAGGAGGTCACCTGTCCAGTCCCTGATCTGTGCTTGACGTTGCTCCCCTGAAGCCATGGCCGGGGGGGGAGATGGCAGGCATGGGAGGAGGTGGCTAAACCATATTTAAAACTTTCATTCACACCACCCTTCAAACCTACTACCACCTTGTGGGAAAAGTCTTATTACGCTTGCTTTACAGACGGGGAAACGGACTCAAAGACATCGGTTCTCGTCCAGAGTCAAATCCTAGCAGCATGACCCCAACCTGAGCCTTTCAAGGCTCCTGCTTTGCCTCCCCACCCCACCTGACCGATGCTGGTGTGGGGGTCTCTGTGTGGGGACCCTTACCCAGTCTGGGCCGCTTTGGTGGCCCGGGGAGTTGCCTCCTGGTGGGGCTGGGGTGGAGGCGGAGAGGGACTGGTGGTTTCTGCCCTCCGGTCGGCACCTTCATCCTCCTGGAGGAAGAACTAGAACAGGGAAGCTGTGTGAGCAGGGGAGGCCGGGCCAGAGATCCTGCAGACGGTGCCCCCACCCCTGGGGAGCCCTGCCCCGCTCACCTGCACGGAAGAGGGTGTGGAGGCAGGTGACGGCTGGCTGAGGGCCCGGGACCCCTCGGCCTCACTGGCCTCATCCTCCTCTTCCTCGCCCTCCTCGATGGTGGGGGTCTCTCCGGTGGGGGAGGCTCCGGGGCGCCTGCGGGGCTTCCGCCCTGGGCCCTGGGGTGTCTTTCGGCGCCGGGTGTCAGGAGGCAGGTGGGTGGACAGCGGGTGGTGGATGTGATGGGAAGACTGGCGATGGTCTGCAGGGACAGGTGCACTGGTTGCCAATGGGTCCGGCTTCCCCCCCTCCAGCTGGCCGGCCCCCAGCCTCTCCCCTCCCCCAGGCCCCCAGCCCAGAGCAGCACCCTGCCAGCCCCCAAGTCGCCTCCCCTGACCCCCTCACATTCAAAGTCTTCCTCCCCATAGCTGCGGCCGAGCTCCTCCCCTCCTCGGGACCCCGCCTCCTGAAGGATCTCCTCGAAACGCTCCACGCCCAGGGTGCGGTGGAGTTCATCCTCCTCTTGCTCAGCTGCAAAGCCGGGTACCGTCACGGGGCCCAGGCTCTCAGGCTCTGGCTGCAAGGAAGAAGGGGCCATGAGGACTCTCAGGGAGCGGGGATGGGGGGTGTCCCAGCACACCCCCTGCCCACCTAGCAGCAGAAGTCCAGTACCTGCCCCCAGCTCCCCCAGTACCCCAAAAGCCGAGGACTCAACACCCTACCCCTGGCAGCCTGTCCCGCCCCCCACCGGGGTCCTGGGCCATCAGCACCCTGGCTGGGCCCATTCCTGTCGGTTCTGGGGCAGGTGGGAAGCATCGGCCCTGAAGGCCTCTGCAGAAGTCCTGTGTGTCCACCCCAGAGGTCAAGGTCGGAGGTGTGACCTGGGCCGTTCACATGGCTGACGCTGATGGTCGTGAATGCGACCCCGACAAGTCCCACTGAGCGTGAGAAGTAACTCCTCGGTGGGGTGCCTCAGCTAACCAACCAACCGGGCTTGGTCTGAGTCAACTGGGAGCCCACCGGAGGGAGCCAGCGCCCCAGGCTGCGGCCACACCCCGCCCCGCTCCCCCTGCACCTGAGTCATTCTGCAGGAGCCCAGGACCGTGGTGGCGCTTTGGAGAGCTCAGCCCTGCAGTGCAGGCAGCCGCCACTCTGTGGCTTTGGTCCAGCACTCCCCCCAAACCACCACTACCCCCTGCCACTGGTCTCAGCTCCAGGCACCACCAAATATTTACTCAAGCGAGAGCTTCTGGACTTGAAGGACATCGAGATCTCCAAGGGCAGGGTACCCGAGCAAGAAAGAGCAGAGGGAGGTGGGCTGGGAAGGAGGGCGGGCCTTGCAGAGCCTGGGAGGTGGAGTCAGGAGCCGCTGGGTGGTGGCGGGGGACACACTGGATACTAGAGGCCAGGGCCAGGAGCTTGCACCCCCCACCCTAACCCTGGTCAGCCCATCTCTGCCGCTCGAGCCCAGCTTCTCCCCCAACTACCCCCAGGCACGGGGCCCCACTCTCACCAGAAACAGCACCGGGAGGAAGGCGGTGGAGTGGGGCGGCTGAAGCCAGCGAGCAGAAGGGGGCTAGCCCAGGGTTGGGGGAGGAGGGCAGAGAGCCCCTCGCACCTGAGGCCGCAGGAGGAAGTCCATGGCTGTGGGCTGGGGTGAACTGGGGGCGGAGGGGGAGGGGACCAGCCAGCACCTCGCCCCAGTCACGTGCCCCCGTGGGCCCAAGTGACCAATGACGCGCGGATGATGCCGGCGCTGGGGTTAATCATTGCCCTTCCCAGGAACACTGGAAGGGGGACACGTGGGGCGGCGGCCACGTGGGGGCCGGGCCTGGGTGGCACGTGGGGCTGGGGGCGGGGCCGTCTGCCCAGAAGCCCCGTGCAGCAGGCCCGGCAGTCACAGCCTCCAAGACCCAGGGCGGGGGAGGGGGCTTTCGCCGGTTAGAGACCCAGGATTCCCAAAGTTCCTCCTCTCCCGCTGAGGAGGATAAACAACCTCCCAGGGCTTCAGGGAACAGAACCGCAAGGCCCTCCCCAGGGCTGGAAGCCGTCTGACCGTCACCACTAGTACCTGTCCCGGACCCGGTGGCCCGTGCAAGGCTCGGAGAGGCATGGCAGTGCCCTTCCCAAGTCCATCCAGGCTCCCCTCTCGGGCCTTTTCACATGCACACACACTCACACCCGTTTGACACAGACCCTCTCCCTTGCCCACAGCCCCAGTGGTGGCCTCTTCACTCACATACACACACCTTCACCCTCGGCCAGAGCCCCAGTGGTGGCCTCTTCACTCACTCACACACCCTCAGCCACAGCCCCAGCAATGGTGGTGCACAGGAGCAGTGGGCAATACTCACCGTGCGGAAGGAATCCGCGCCTGACACGGGGCGCCGGGGGCCGCTGCTCATGGCCAAATCTTAGCCCTTCTCGCTGTAGCTGCGGCTTTCAGGGAGACGAGGTGGCGGCATAACCTGGGGGAGGGCACTGATCACCAGGTGAGAGAGGCCCCAGGCCAGCGGGGGCACCCCCACATCACACAGCTCCCCCAGCCCAGACCAGCCCAGGCGAGGGCAGGGCCCCGCGGGGGTGGAGGGGGCCTCCTGCTTCCACAAGATCCTCCTGGGCTCCCAAGGGCCTTGGCGCCTGATTCTGGGAGGGTAGAAGGGGGAGCAGAGAAAGTTATAGGAAGAAAAGAGAGGAACAAAGAACCGAAGCGAAGATGGAGGCGCAGCAGGCCCAGGGACTGAGCGGAGGCAGAGGGAGAGAGCAGAGGGTGGGAGACCCCCGGGGCTGGGGGAGCAGGAAGGCGTCAGGCCCAGACCTGGAGAGACAGCAGCAGAGATCAGTGTGGGGAGACAGAGGAAGAGGGAGGACAGGCCCAGCCAGAAGTGCAGTAGGAGTGGAGGGGACTGGTCACAGCTGGCAGAGGGGGCTGAGACCCGAGAAGGGTGTATGGGGGTAGGGGTGAGACCCAGAGCCCGGCCAGGGCAAGGGGGGATGAAGGAAGGCAGACAGAGCCCTGGAGAGAGCCCAGAGCAGCCCGCAAAGGGGGCTGCTGTCCTGTGCCCCCCTCCTCCGAAAAAAAAAAGCCCAGCTCCGAAGTGGGGGAGGAGGAGGCTCCCGGGGGGAGGGGCGGGAGCCCAGCTCCACTCTGGCAGTGGGAGGGCAGGCGGGCGGCACTGGCCCGGCAGCGCTTTATACTGGGGGAGGGGCACGTGACGCCCGGGGAGGAGGGGGCACAGAAATCCCGAGGTTCTGCCCTGGGGGCAGTCTCAGTGTTTCCCCTCCCCAAACCCACGGCCAGGAAAATCTGAGCGGCCGGGCTGACGCCCTCCTGACTGTGACTGTAGGGGCGTCTGGGGAGGGCGCCGGGCACGGAAGGAGGCCTGCAGAAGGGCTGCGGTTTGGGAAGCTGACCATCATACTGGGGGGGACCCGTTCCTAGTAGGGGGTTGCTCTGTGATGGTAAGAGAAGTGAGCTCCCCGGTGTGTTGCTGGTGGGGGGTGGTGGTCAGGGTTACCGGATTTAGGGCCAACTCAGGGGTGACACAGGTCATTGTAGGGTCAAACAATATAGGTCGGTCCGGGGTGGGGAGCCTGGAGCCACACATGCCCCTAGCGGGGCATTCCAGCTCAGCTTAGTGCTCTCTTCCGCTCCCCCCTTAGCAGGCTCTGCGCCAGGGCAAGTCTGCTGTCGGGGCGCCCGGCACTGGAGGAGACAACCCGGTCTGGGAGGGAGTGCCTGGCACCTGCCGGTGTCCCGCTCCCACTTCCAGGCTGGGCTCTCGGTGTGCTCCTCCATCCTCCCCCGCCCTCCTCCGCCCTCCTCCCTTTACCTCCCCCCACCCCCACCGCACCGTCCCCAGAACACAAAGCTGCTTCTGTCCAGAGCATCGGTGTCGATAATCCGCGGTGGGGGCACATTCCAGGGACCAGCCCCGACCGGCCCGGAGGATTAGCACTCCGGACCCCCACATGGGCATTAATCACCACCGCCGTTCCCCCCTCAAGTGGACTCATACATTCCACCGCTCTCCTGACGCGGGGCTGGCGGGAGTGGGGAGCTTAGGGAGGAGGAGAAAGTGGACCCTGGAGTGCAGGTCAGCGCCGTGTGCCCACACCCAGCACAGAGCTCCCCACCCGGGCCAGCCAGCGCCCCTCCTCCCATTCCCGCCAGGAGTTAGGTCGCACTCTCCCGGGCTCGTCTTTCCCATCCCCACCCAGCTGCTCCTTCTCCTGCCTGACCCCTCGTCCCGACCTGACCCTCCACCCTCATTCCTGGCTCTGCTTCCCAAGCCCGAGAATGGGGAGGGGGCAGAGGCTGAAGCTCGGGGCAACTCTTAGGCAGGGGCGCCCTGGACGGGCCTTAAGGCTAGAGTAGGGGGTGGCACGGGAAGGGTGTCGTCTGGAGTACTGCACGGGTTCGGGAGGGCCGGCGGCGCCTCCCAGAGAGTACCCCCTTCCCGGTGGCAGGGGGCGCGGCACCCTCGCTTTAGGGAACTCGAAGAAGCGGACTCTAGACCCCGCTTCCGACCCGCAATCACTCCGCTCGCCTCCCCATCCTTCTCCCCCAAAAGCTCGCGTACCCGCGCCCCAGTCTCCGCCCTTTCCTGCACTTCCACTCCCTCCCCGCTCCGAGTTCCCCCCTTTCCTTCCCCCTCCCTTCCTCTCTCGGCGGCCCCGGCCCTCCCCCGCCGCCACCTCCCACCTTACCCGCTTCCTCTGGACCTGGCGCTCCAGGGGTCTCGGGGTCTCTCTCCCCGCCGGCTCTAGAGCCCTCGCGCGCTCCCGACGGCTTCCCCCGGGCCCACCTCGGGGCGCGCCCCCCGCCGCTCCCAACTTCTCCCAACTCAACTTTCCCCCGCGTCGCAGGCAGGCCAGCCCCCTACGTGCGCGCGCCCCGGCGCACCGTGCGCGGCCCCGGCGCGGCGGGGCGGGAGGCGGGGAGTGGGGCCGAGACCCAGGGGGCGGAGGCGCGCTGCCAAGCCTTGCGCGGCGCCCGGATCCCAGAGCCGAGGAGGCCGCCCCTGGTTTGACCCTCCGCGCGGCGCGAGGCGGCCGCCCAGCGCTTCCCCGCAACGAGCTCGGGTGCCTGGAGACGCCGTCTCCGAGCTTCATTTGGCCCCTGTAGGCGGAAAGGAAGCCCGCCTCATCCTAGGGATCCCAGGCAGAAAAAAAAAAAAAAAAAAAGAGGCACCAAGCTATCAGGCAATTCGGAGAAAATTGAAATATCAATGCATCGGGGGTCAAGAGTCTCTCTGCACCCGCAGGCAGCCCCAGCCTTCCACCCCTACTTGTCCCCAGTGCCTCCAAGAAAGCCCCTATCTTTGCCAGGAGGACGGGGGTGGGGTCGAAGAGCGGTGATGGCGGCGCGGGGTGGATACCCATTACTCTGTGCTGAGTTAAGTCTTTCCGAACCGGGGGACTTCTGCCTCGGAGAGATTCCCTGCCGTGCCCTCCCTTCTCGAACCCTATTCATAGTCATAACCTGTCATTTAAAGATCTATTTCTTGTTTTCTTAAATTATAAATTCTTCCAGATAAGCGAATCTGTTTCGCTTCTGAGAGTCTGCCACCGAGGGAAGGACAGCTTTGTGTACGCAGAAAACGTTCAGACATAAACGAGTTAATTAACAAACTGTTTAAGCCCCAACGTCGGTTCCGGCGGCGCCGAAGAGTGCTGTTTGAGGGCAGTTTTCATCCAGTTCACAGCCCTCAAGAATGCAATCATGAGACAATTAGAGAGAAGCCACAAGATAAATCTATAATCAACTCCTTAAGGGATGAGGTCAAGGCCGCTTCAAGTGTAGCTTCTGTCTGTCCTGTCTGTTGAGGGCGGTAACCAACCTGCCAGCTCTCGGGCCACACCCTGGCCGACTCCAGTGGGCCGGGGCTATGTAAGATGGGGTGGGAGAGGGTGGGTACACTTCCCCAGTGCGCCAGCTTGCCTCGGAATATCAGGGTGGAGCGAACTGCTGGAGTCGGGTGGGTTCCGAGACCACAAAAGGGGAGAGAGAGGTCTCTGGCGTATGGTGAATCCAACCTTCAGTGGGGCACACCTGTCTTTCTTTCCAGCCTTGCGGGCAGCTGGCCCCTGTGAAGTCATCATCGGCAAGATATGGCTCAGAGCCATTCCTCAGGCAATCCTGAGCTCACCGGACGGCCCAGGGAGAGGTTCGAACCGGTTATGGGAGTGTCAGGAGGTCGTTGGAAGCTCAACACCATCAACCCGGGCAGAGCCAGGGTCACCTGGGCTCGGGAGGCAGGCTGCCAAAGCCCAGACTCTGGAAAGCGCCCCTCCACCACACCCCACCACCGCCCCCACCCCTGCTGCATTCTGGAACGTGTAGTCCCGGAGAGACTCTTCCGAAAGAGGCGTGTAATCACTGAAAGGGATACCCGAGCGGGGCGTCCTGGGAGCCGCGCGCGACTGTGGGGAGCCGGGAAAGCGGACACGCAGTGCTTCCTGGAACTTGAAGTCCAAGGGTGGCCTCCGCGGTGGAACCGGAGTCCCCGGGAGGCAAGAGCTGCAGGGAGCCCTAGCGCAGCCTGCTGGGGATTGTAGTCTTCTTGTTGCCTACGGTCCCTGGCGCTACTTGGACACCTGGCGTCCTAGGACTACAAGCCCCAGAAGCCCATGCGCAGGCGGGGGGGCGGGGCAGGGCCCGGAGGCTGAGGTACCGCCTCCTCTGCAACGCTGGGCCCGGAGTCTTAGAACCCAGGGCCCGCAAGGGTCCTCGCGCGGCTGCCGTGATGCAGAAATACGAGAAACTGGAGAAGATTGGGGAAGGTAATAGGACCGCGAGATGCTCCTGCGAAATCTTCTTCTGCAGACCCTTCAGCATTCCTTGCAGCCCTGGCTCCTCCACCGTCAGCAATACCCACAGATTCCGACCTCAGCACTGGCTGCAGCCCTGGCCCCCGAGCTCAACACTCCGTGCAGACAGCAGTCCTCCCCCTGCTAGCGTTTCCCATGGACGCCTGCCTCCCCACCTGAGCACTCCCACTGACCCACCTCCCGACCTCCACACGTCCTGCATTTCCTCTCCATCCTCAGCACCTCTTGCACAACCTCACCCACCCCCAGCCTCAGTTCTTTCTGCAGACCTCCAACCCTCTGCGTTCCTGCCGGCCCTTATTCCTCTCCCAGACCCCTGCTCCCTATTTTCAGACCCCAGAAGCTCGGCCTTTGTGACAGACCTCCTCACCTGGCCCCTGCAGCCTCTGCCTGTTGCAGACACCCTTGAGCCATCTGCAGGCACCTCTTTGCCACATCACCACACACAGAGCTCTCTGCCGTGCCCAACCTTTACCCCACATCTCTTCCCTTGCTCCTCCAGTATCAGCAATAACACACTCCCATGCCACTTGCTGTCCTGGCAGGGGCTTCCTGAGTTGGGAAAGTGTGCCCCATCCTTTCCCTACACCTCCCCTCCTTCTAGGCACCTACGGAACAGTGTTCAAGGCCAAAAACCGGGAGACTCATGAGATCGTGGCTCTGAAACGGGTGAGGCTGGATGACGATGACGAGGTAAGACTTGGGCACCAGGGCCAGGGAGGGGCTGGAGGCCTGGGCCAGGTGGGATGTGACTGTGGCCACCTGGCCCCTCCAACGTGTAGGGCGTGCCGAGTTCTGCCCTTCGGGAGATCTGCCTACTCAAGGAGCTGAAGCACAAGAACATCGTCAGGTGTGTGGGTGGGCTGGGTCAGAGGAGGTGGGGGCTTCAGAGATGTGCTGGGCTGATATTGGGCCCTTAGGTGCAGGCTGTGTCCCTGCCTGCCCAAGCCCTCGCTTCTCCCCAGGCTCCATGACGTCCTGCACAGCGACAAGAAGCTGACTTTGGTTTTTGAGTTCTGCGACCAGGTGAAAGGGGGGCTGGAGGGCCAGTAGCCTTGGGAGGATACACGGACCCCAGCTGAGGTTCATCTCTGTCCCATCCCCCACCCCCATTCCTTTTTCAGGACCTTAAGAAGTATTTTGACAGCTGCAATGGTGACCTAGATCCTGAAATTGTGAAGGTAAGGAAACTGGTTTCCTGGGAGCTCATTGAGGCTGGAGTTGGACTTTGTATTCAGTGAACATGTTCCCAGGCCCCGCATGGAGACACTCAGGGAACGAGGGGAGGAGAAAACCCTGTTTCTGCTTCTAGGACCCTCCGTCTTAGTGATCATTTTCACGCGACCGCTTTAACCTGAAAGGAACTCTGAGGTCAGTGATAGGATTTACATTTGAGAGGTGGGAAAATGAGGTTCCAAGAGAGACTCACTAATCCCACAGATTCTTATTGAATGCTGTGTGCCACGCACTGTTCTAGGCCTGAGTGCCCTTCCAAGTTTCCAAGGAAAATAAGTGCTTGATGACTGTTGTTGTTGTTCAGCTGCTCAGTCCTGTCTGACTCTCTGCAACCCCATCAACTGCAGCACACCAGGCTTCCCCATCCTTCACTATCTCCTGGAGTTTACTCAAACTCATTCCATTGAGTCAGTGATGCCATCCAACCCTCTCATCCTCTGTCATCCCCTTCTCCTCCTGCCCTCCATCTTTCCCAGCATCAGGGTCTTTTCCAATGAGTTGGCTCTTTGCATCAGGTGGCCAGAGTATTGGAACTTCAGCCTCAGTCCTTCCAATGACTATTCAGGGTTGATTTCCTTTAGGATGGACTGGTTTGATCTCCTTGCTGTCCAAGGGACTCTCAAGAATGATAAATGATAACACAGCACAATATACACATGGAAGGTTATGATGTCCGTGTTCAGTTGAGGCCAGGTAGGGGACAGACAGCAGTGTGGGATGGGAAGGCAGGAAGCCCCACCAAGCTGCCAGTTCCAGAAAGATGGGGACCAGGGCTCCCCCATTCGGCGTTCATTTCGAGTACCCAGCAGAGTACAAAGAAGGTCCTCAGTAGTGAGAGGGTGAGTTGCCCTGAGCTTGGTGCTGAAAGACGGCTGAGGTTTCAGGGCCCATGGTTCCCCGCCGGGTGCACGTCCCATCCAGAAGGTCTGATGACCTCCTCCCTGCCCCGCCCCCAGTCATTCCTCTTCCAGCTGCTGAAAGGCCTGGGCTTCTGTCACAGCCGAAATGTGCTGCACAGGGACCTGAAGCCTCAGAACCTACTCATCAACAGGGTACCTCTGGGGAGGGGGCAGGGCGTCTGGGAGGCCGGGGCAGGGTGAGGGAAGCCAGGCAGGAAGGTGGGAGCAGGGGGCCTTCCCTCAGACTGTGAAGGGCCCCTCTCCGTGCCTGTCTCCCCCGCTGACCCCCAGAATGGGGAGCTGAAACTGGCTGATTTCGGTTTGGCTCGCGCCTTTGGGATCCCCGTTCGCTGTTACTCAGCTGAGGTGAGCTGCGGGGGTGAGGGTGGGATGTGGGGAGCGAGGGAGGGGGTCCCCAGCGAGCATCGCTCAGCTCCTCCTCCAGGACTCCTGTCTGGGCACTCTCCTCCATCTCTAACTGGGGACTCCTGTGGGCGGGGTCTTCTTCTCCAGGTGGTCACGCTGTGGTACCGCCCACCCGATGTCCTCTTTGGGGCCAAGCTGTACTCCACATCCATCGACATGTGGTCAGCCGGCTGCATCTTCGCAGGTGATGTTTCTGGGTTCTGCTGAGGCGCTCTCCCATTGGAGTGGAGGGTACCCTCTTGGGAAGGGAGTGGGGCCCCTGCGGTGGGGGTGGGGGGCATGGGGGTGAGGGCTTCTTCTCATATCGCCCCCGCCTCTCCCCCAGAGCTGGCCAACGCTGGGCGGCCCCTCTTTCCTGGCAATGACGTAGATGACCAGCTGAAGAGGATCTTCCGATATCCTTCCATCTCCCTTTACCTCACGCCACCCCCCAGCCCCCGGGAGGGGATCTGGAAGCCCCCCGCCCCGCTGGGGCTCAGAGTGCAGGCAGGAAGGGCAGCGAGGGGCGGGGCCAGGACTGGGGGCACCTCCGGGCTTGTCCTGAGGGCAGAGGGTGGTGAGCACCCTGGAGGTCACGGGGCAGGTGCTTGCTGCTAGCTGGTGTGGCTGGTAGGCAGGGAGGGCTCGCTCCTCTCCAGCTGAGAGCTGAATTCTTAGGGTGAGTGAGCAGAAAGGAGCAGGAAGGTGATAGAGGGGGAAGGTGACCACCTCACTGGGGCCACGGACCTCAGGGCTTCAGTCAAAGTAGTTAATCACGGCTGTCAGGTATCTGGTCTGCTAGAACAGCACACAGCTGAGGCTGCGCATGAGGGTGGTGTGGGCTGGGGGTCTGCTTGTGTCGTGAACTAGGGGATGGAGTGAGGAGGGCTGGGGTGGGGGTGCGTAGGCAGAACCTCCGTTTGCCAGGGAGAGAACCCCTCACCCTTTTCCTCCACCTGAGTGGCCCTTGACCCCGTGGACACACTCCTGGGCACGCCAACCGAGGAGCAGTGGCCCGCTATGACAAAGCTGCCAGACTATAAGGTGTGAGGGGGCGAGGGGCGCGGGGTCATGACCCCGAGTGTCTGGCCCTGGCAGCCTCCATGCTCCTGCGCCCCTGGTCTGACTCTCCCTGCCCCCCCACCACAGCCCTACCCCATGTACCCGGCCACAACTTCCCTGGTGAACGTCGTGCCCAAGCTCAGTGCCACAGGGAGGGACCTGCTGCAGGTGACGGAGGGCAGTGGGGGGGCGGCCAGCACACCTGTTGGGGCTGGTGTGGACTGGGGTAGCCCAAGGCCTCCAGGCCCGAACCCATCTCGCCGCCTCCTGTCATCCAGAACCTGCTCAAGTGCAACCCAGTCCAGCGCATCTCGGCGGAGGAGGCCCTGCAGCACCCTTACTTCTCCGACTTCTGCCCCCCCTAGGCTCCAGGGCTGGGGGCCTGGCCCACTTGACGCCCCCTCTGGGGAGGGGGCGAAAGGCAGGGATGCGCCGTGTGCCGAGCTCCAGCTGTGCTGGGCCGGCCAGGGTGGAGGTGCCCTCACCCGTGGTCTTCACTCCTTCCGTGGACTTTATTTAATTTCATAAATTGGCTCCTTTCCCACTGTCTGGCTGATGTGGTGGTGACGCGGCTCTGGGGCGGGGCGGGGCAGTGCTGGGGGGAGAGCCTTTGCTTCGTTGGATCACCCTCTGTCACCCTGCTTCCAGCTCCAGCCACCTAACTGTCCCGCCCTTGCTCTGCTACTGTAAGTGGCCAGAGGCTGGGGCTTGGAGGCTGTGACGCTCACCCCGTGTATCTATGCTGGGGGCGGGAGGCAATGCTGCGTCTGCACGTGTGTGCGCGCAGTGGTTCGTGTGCTCTCATCCCCGTCCCCTTTGCCCAGGAGGGGCTGGTCCTGGGGAGTGAGGCTGCCAGTGTCCGAAGGCAAGGATGGGCTTCCACCAGAAATGGGGAGCAACCACCAGAAATGGGGAGCAACCAGAGGGCGGGCCTTTCTTCATGGTTCTTTGGTCCCTTGTGTACCGCCCCTCCTCTTCCGTCTTCATCCCCCACACCGAGGCCTGCAGGCTGGGCCGGGAGAGACCCACAGCCGTGGTTGGGGACCCCCCCAGCCCTGCTCCCTAATCTGTCCTTTTCCAACACTTAGGGTACAGAGAAGGTGCAGGGGAAGCGGGTCTGGGTGTGTGCTTCCTGGCAGAGGTGGGAAGGAACCCTTCAGGGCAGGGGTGGGAAGGGGATCCCCCTGGCCCCCAACCCCAAGTTGGGGCCTTTGGCTCTTGCAGGAGGCTGGGGAAGCAAAGAGAGGTTCCCCTGGAGATGGGGAGCCATATCAGCACTCAGTCCCTAACGTGAGAAAAAGTCATGACCGCCTCAAACAGGACAGCAGTCTGGTTCCTAGGAGCAGGCTGCCCCTCTGGCTTCCCGCCGCCTGTTCCCCCGCTTCTCGGGGGGCTCCAGATAAGAGCCTCCCTGCCAGGACCCCAGGGGTACGTCCTACCGCTGCCTTGGGTCTGCCTGCCTCTGAGATGTCGGTTTGACAAAATTCACTCACATGGAGGCGCAGTGACCCCTGCCCTCCCAGCGCGCTTCTCTCATAGATTTCTGGGGGGTTAACGTTTTGGACACCGTGTCTGCTGGGTGATGGCGGGCAGGGGCCTTCTTGGGGCTGAGTAGGGCTGAGGGTGGCCAGGCCAGTCGGCCTGTAAGAGGAACGGCAGCGGAGGCTGATGCGCTAGAACTTTATTTGGGGCAAAGGCGGCAAAGACGCCGGTGGGTCGGTCACATCCAGGGTGTCAGGGTGCAGACCGTGCCCCCACCCCCGCATCTAGAGGCGGGTGACGAGGTAGCACGTGCGGTGGGAGGCAGAGAGGGTCTTGGCAACAGCGGAGCAGGGGGTGGGAGGCCTGGGGAGACAGACCGCAGCGCTGGGTCCTGCCTGGCCCCTGCCCTCCCAGACGTAAGCTCTGCCCTCCTTCCTGACCTCAGGAGGTCGTTTCTTGTTACCTGGGGCCTGGGCTGAGGTGGGGAACTTGGGTCCGATGGCTGCCCGGCCCTTCCTGAAGCTGTGAGAGGAGGGAGAGGGTCAGAGGTGGGGGCGGGGATGGAGGGGTCTCCCCCCCCACGCCGACCAGGGACCAGCCAGGATCACTGCCCTCCCCTGTTTCAGCTTGGTAGGGATGGTGTTCTACACTTAGGAGGGGGCTGAGCACCCACAGTGGCGATGGCAGGAGCGGGGATTCGGGGGGCTGTTACCAGATTGGCGCTGGAGGGCCTCTGGGGGCGCTTTCGGTTCCAGAAGCGATGACCCAGGACTCTGTCCCAGAACACCTGGGGACAAGCAGCGCTGGAGGTGGACCCAACACCGAGATGCTGTGGCTTGACTCCTCCCCCTCCCCCAGCTGGGGCCCAGGCCCACCCACCTCACAGAGGTAGTCCAGGATCTCCAGGATGGTGAGCAGGCTGGCCCCGATGAACAGTCCCATCTGGCCCCCAATGTCACCTGTGGAGGCGGGGTCACCTGGTCATCCCACAGCTGTCTGCCCTGCCCGTGCCTCCCCCAGGGCCGCAGGGCGCTAGCTGCACGCAGGCGCAGACACACCGAGCAACTCGGACATTTCGTAGGCCTTCTTCTGCTCCACCGTCTCGTAGTTGAGGGCTTCGAAGAAGATGTCCAGCACCAGCACGTTCTCCCTGGAGGAGGAGAGTGTTTGCTGGACACCCCTAGTGCCGGCTGCTGGCAGGAAGGTTGAGGCGCTTGCCCAGAGCCCCCGGAGCCGGGGAGTGTTGGGGAGCCGGGTTTCCCACCCCTTGGTGCGCACGGAGGTTCCACCGGAGGAGGGGGCCCGCCCCGCCTCCAGGGCCCCGACCGGCTCACACGATGTAGGCCTCGCTGCGGTTGTGTTTCCGGGCCAGGTAGCGGGCGGCGGCGCGGCTGGGCATCCGCACCATGGAGAGCTCCTTGGCGTAGCGAGTACTGGCGCACGGGTTGGGGCAGCGGCACGTGTCCTTCCGCAGCAGGGCATCTGCCGGCCACAGGCGCCCGGGTCAGGGCCTCCCGCCTCGCGGGGCCAGCGCCGGGGGCCGGGTCGCAGGCGGAGCCGGGGTGCGGGGTGGGGGCGGGGCCGGGGTGCGGGGTGGGGGCGGGGCCGGGGTGCGGGGGAAGCTCGCCCCTTACCCAGCGCCGGGTGGGCACAGTCCTTGTACTGCTGGGGGCTGCACACTGGGGCACTGCCTGCACGGCGGGGGCAGGAGACAGCTTCAGGAGCGGCCCCCAGGGCCCCCGCTTCCCCGCACCCCCTCCTCTGCGGCCCCCAGCCTCTTACCCGGCATGTGCATCATTCTGCAGCCGCACTTCCGGGCCACATAACGGCTCTGGCAGGCCAGGCGACACCCCATTAGACTATACGGAGGGCTGAGGCCCGGGCTGGGGGTACCCAGAGGACCAGGCGCATCTGGCTCAAAGTCAGGGTCCAGAGAGACAGAGCTGCAGTCGCCCCAGGGCGGCGGCAGGAAGCTCAGCTGGAGGCAGCGGGTTAAGGAGGCTCCCTGCGGGGCAGTGAGGTCCCTGGGGCAGGTGTGAGGAGCTGGGATGGGGTCTGGGGGGTGGGGTGGGGGCATCAGAGAGGATGCTTGCTGCTTCTGGCAGGACACGAAAGTCTGGTAGCCAGGGGCTGCCCCGAAGCCCAGCTGGTCGATGAGTGGCGGCTCCTCCTGGGTGTGGATCTGCACTCGAACTCCCACCTCAAACGGGGTCTCCTCTGCAGGAAGAAGGGGCCCCTGAGTCCTGAGGTCCAGGTCCCAGGGGCCCCCCTGCTGCAGCCTCCTCTCCCCAGGACTGTGACCAGCTAACTCCACCCCTTCCCACAGGAAAGGACAGGCCTGGCTCCACGTGGGCCCACTCCCGGGATGCCCCCCCGCACGCTCCCCTCCCCGTACCCACGTCCCTCCACACGGGCAGGTACTCCTCCTGCTGCACGTCCAGCATAACCTCCAGCCCATTGCCCATGCCACCCTTGGGGGTGCTCAGCAGCTCGGCTCCATCAGCGCCAGAGTTAAAGGTGTAGCACTGCCCCATCCGCGTGAAGATCTGGGGGACGGGCAGAGGACAGGCGTCTCCGGGGGCCAGCCGGCCCTTTCCCGAGGCCAGCGCGAGGACCCTCCCTGGCCTCTACCTGGCTCTCTCTTTGAACACTGAAGCCCGCATTTTCATGCCCCCAGCGTGTGTGCTGAGTTGCTTCAGTCATATCCGACTCTACGACCCCATGGACTGTATGTAGTCCGCCAGGCTCCTCTGTCCATGGGATTCTCCAGCCCAGAATACTGGAGTGGGTTGCATGCCTTCCTCCAGGGGGTCTTCCCGACCCAGGGATGAAACCCAGGTCTCCTGCACTGTAGGTGGATTCTTTGCCAGCTGAACCACCAGGGAAGCCCAAGAATTTTGGAGTGGGTAGACCATCTCCTCTTCCAGGGGATCTTCCCGACCCAGGGATCGAACCTGGGTCTCCTGCACTCCAGACAGATTCTTTACCTGATAGCTGAGCCACCAGGGAAGCCTCATGCCTCCAGACCCTCCCTCCACCGGCACATGGACTTGGACCCTCATCCGCTCCCATCACCCCCATGCCTCACCCTCACCGCAGGCCCTGAGCACAGCCCGCAGGACAAGTGTTTCTTTGGAGACTGGAATAAAAGGAAGAGGGTCCCAGCTGCCCTCCTTCAGGTCTGGCAGAAGAGGCAGAGGGAAACCAAGCCCCCTCCCTGCTGGCAGAGAAGCAGGGGGCCCTGGCCCAGCACACCAGATACCCCCAACTGCCTAGGAGCAGGCTTTCCCCAGACCAGACCTGGGCCCAGAGCCAGCCTGGGTGAGGGCCCCCAGCGCCCCCGGTGTGACCTTGCCCTCTGCGGTCCAGCTGAGGGTCGGGAGGGGGCTGAGAAGGACTGCTTCTTGGGCTGAACAGAAAGGCACTAGTGAGGGGAGGGGAGCCCTGGCCCCTGGCATGGCACGGCTGTCCAGGACCCCGGCTCTGGGGGAGGCTGACGCGGACAGCTCACCGTGGTGAAGTTCTCGGGCCCGCAAGGCCAGCCTCGGTAGCGACAGTCCAGCAGCATGTCCTCGAGGGCGTGCCCAGCCCGGGCATAGAGCCGGGCCACGTCAAAGGTGGGGCTGGGCATGAAGCCGGGGGGTGCGGGGGGCCGGCCCAGGGCACGCAGGTAGGCGGCATGCTCGGCAGGCTCCAGGCCCAGCAGTGCGGGCCCGGCCCAGTGCAGGTCGTTGGGCGTGAGGCGTGAGCGCCGCAGCGGGTTGACGTTGCACAGGGTGACAGCCGGGAAGGTGAGCCGGCGGCTCTCACGCTCCTCCAGGGCCGTCTCGTGGTGGAACTCGCCATAGTAGCGTACCCGCCCCGCCACCTGGTACAGGAAGGTGGCCAGGGCCAGGAGCACAGCGGCAGCCCACAGCCCCCGGCGCGCGGGCGGGGCCCCCGGGCCGAAGACGTGGCCCAGCCCGTGCATGGTGCAGTTGCTGGCGAACGTGCGGATGTCCGAGGCGGGCAGCCGGGCCTCCTCCGGGCCCACAGGGGGCTTCATGGCTGCAGCCTCCGGGGCGGGGGTGCAGGGGGGCAGGCGAGAGGGTCAGTCAAGGGTTGGGAAGGGTCATGCAGGGGTGCATCAAGGAGGGCAGAGGCGAGGGAGAGGCACTGGCCTGCGGAGATGGGCTGTCCTGTCCGTCGGAGGGTCCCCTTGGCCTCCTCTGGCCCCAGGTGGTGGCCCCGCTGGGCACAGTGATGGGCCCCAGGGTGTGGGGGTTGCTTCGTGGCAGAGACCAGGCAGGGTGCAGCCGATGTGGCAAGCAGGGCAGCTCTGCTGGAGGCTGCTTGGCTGAGCTGGAGCTGCTGCAGAGGATTGGGTTTCAGCAGTGAGGGGGCAAGGGGGCTGGCAGAGCAGTCTGGGGGGGTGGGGAGGTCCCTGGGGCCCCAGGCTGAGCCATTAGTGCAGTGTGTGGGGGGTAAGGGAGGGGGGATGGCAGTGGAGACTACCAGAGGCGCCAGCAGGAAACCACAGCATTCCTGGATCAGGCTTGAGGAGGGGGAGCCCGGAGATAAATTGGGGCTGGGGGTGCTCCGGGTGGACCCCAGGTTCCCAGCTGCAGCCCCTGAGTGTTGGGCCTGAGGGGCAGCCGCTGACCCTTGGCCCAGCCCTTGCTCCCTCCCACCCCCCGCAACCTCACCCTGGTTCATCTGCTCTTTCGCAAACAGCGGAGCTGGCTCTCCACCAGGCTGGAAAGCGATGGGGAGCTGGCATCAGTGAGCTCTTCCTTCCGGGCCCCCAGTGTCCCAGACGATTCTGGGTGCTGGGAGCTTCTCTGGCCCCACGTCCAGAGGCGGTCCTTCTCCGGCCTTCCTCTCCCACCTCCCCATGCGCAGGCCCTCCTGTCTGGGTGGGGGGGCTGACCTCTGCCGCAGTGACGGTGGGCTCACCCGTCACCCTTCAGGTGGGACATAGGTGCCCACAGGCCGCCCTCCTGGGTAGTACAGATGCTCTGTGAACTTCACACCTCTCTTCACTTAACGACACACCCTGGAGGCCGTGCGGTATCCAGTACCCGGAAACCTTTTCTGTTTTTAAACGGCCGCACACCATTTCATCTGTGCGGATGCACCATCGTCTGTACTGGCACAGCCTCACCTCTGTTGATGGATATTGGGGGTTTCCAGTCTTTCGTGGCAAACAATTGCGCTCTCAGTAACGCTGCACAAATGGAAACTCCCAGAAATACAGCCGCCGGGTCAAGAAGAGGTAACTGCACGAGGAACCTGATCGACACCATGAAATTCCCCATGGTGGGCGCTCCCATCAGGAACACGGGCGTGTGTCTGTCTTCCAAGGGTGGGTGGGAGGCGGGGGTGCTTTTCTAAAGGAGGAGTTACTTGGCCCCTGGGCCAGCTGGGGAGTCCTGGGCCACAGGGCCCAGCACGGGGTGGTAACACTGGCCATCTCAGGGCAGAGTCAGGGCCCTTGAATGATGCCTCGGATGTTCCACAGATGGGTCGGGTGGAGGAGAGCTCCCGGCGGCTGGAAAACAGAGAGCAGAGCTGCAGGCCCGCTGGCCTCATGGGGTTCCAGTGTCTTGCTGACCCGAAGTACAGGGGACAGGAAGGAGGCAGCTGCTGAGGGGGCCTAGCTGGGGAGGGCCTGCCGGGCCGCCAGACCCTGAGTTTGGTTAGCTGCTGGTCCGCCCGCGGCTGCGGGAGGCGCTGCCAGCCTGAGACCTGCTGGGGTTGATCTCCGCTAGTTTGTGGACTGCGTTCATTTCTGCTCCGTGTCCTTCCACAGAGCCTCTGCGGCGAGGCTCCACGAGACGTGGGCTCTTGGCGGCGAGGGGAAGTGTGCCAACTGAACACGGCCACACTGCACCGCGATCGCCCGTCCTCCCAGTGAGACTGCAGTGGGCAGGGGCCTCCCCGTTCCCCCTCGTGGGCTCTGCGGCCCGCAGCAGGCGCTTAATGAACACACATCTTGAAGAAGCGAATAACACCGTTTACTGCACAGATGTAACCAGTGCCTGAGGCTGCAGCCCCAAGTACCTTACCACAGATCATTCTAATTAAACTCTTAAAAACAAGCTCTCAAATAGAAGTACAGCTGGGTTTATGACCCATGTGGAATGGCTGCAGGAGCCGAGGTCGGGGTTAAGACTACAAGTGGGCAGCTGACAGCAGGGGCTTCTGTGGTCTCACTACTTCCCTAAAGGGGGTGGGGTGGGAGGAGGGGGCAGGATTCGGAGAGGCCACCCTGCAGAGGTAAGGAAAGACCCGGGATCTGGTGTCGGGAGACATCTGGAGGCTGCTGGTGGAACAGGAGCTGGCCAGGGCTGGGAGGGGCCCAGCCGGCCAGTGTGGACCAGGGCGGGAAGTTGAGACCTGCCCTTGGCTGCCCTCCCCAGGGAGGGGTTTAGTGGCAGAGCAAGCTGGAGCCAGGCCAGGCCTGCCTGCCCAGGGAGTCGACCTCTCATCAGCAAGAAAGCAGGGCATCCAAGCAGGCTGGTCATGGCCCAACGGTAGCGTCTGCTCCCGGACCACATGCACAGAGGCTGCGGGGGGACTGAACCCTGGCTGCCGCGTGCACACCGGAGCTGTGCAAGCTGCCCTAGGCTGGCCTCCAGCCGCAGCCGCCCCCGGTCACCTTTCTATGCCATGGGATAAATCCAAATGGGCTCACTGAGGCAACCTGCTTCCTCACCCCAGGGCGAGGCTTGATGGGGTCGTCAGCCGGTACGGGGCTGTGGAGGGGGGAAAGCTTCCTGGAAGGAAGTGCCATGAGCAGAACTCAGGGAGGAGGGGTGATCAGTTCTGGGGCGACCAGGGCTGGAGGGAAACCCTGGCTGCTCCGAGGGCCCCCAGAAGCTGATACCCCACCCCACTCACAGCTTTGGGGTCGCAGGCTCGTCACCCTGGGCAGCTGGCCTGTCCTTTTTCAAGAGGTGGCTCTGGTCAGACCTGCACCTGTGACCCCCTCTGACCACCCCAGGGAGGCTGGCAGTGGCCGCTCCTTGTTGGCCTGATTTTCTGTCTCGTCAGCCCAAGGAGCTTGGCGTCAGCTGCTCCGTGGTGGGCTCTGGGGGGCGTTAGCACTGACTGTCCCCCGTGGGTGGGGGCTGGGGCATGTGTCCCCCTTCTGTCACTGTCAGAGCTAGGTGTCCCCACCTAGAGGGTGGGGGTCCACGTTCTCACCAGGTGACAGACTCGAGGCGCACGGGAGACAGGCTAGCTCCTGGCAACCTTGTGTGGAACAGACCACAGCCACCCCTCACCCTCCGCCCCTGGGCCAGGGGTCCCGCCAGGCACCTGTCCCATTCAGACGGTAGTGGGTGGGGGGGGGGGGGCGACATCTAAAGGACTGTGTTACGGGGTAGGAGAAGGGAAGCTGTGCCCAGGACGGGGCTGTGGGTTTGAAGGGTTGGCTCAGAGGCTGGTCCGCTTCTCCCAGGGTCTGAGAGGCACGTTGAGAGTCCGTGGAGGAACTTGAGGTCGTGGCTTGGGTGTGGGAGGAATGCTGGGGTGAGTCCCCACTGCCCTCCCCCAGCGCTGACTTGTGAAGAGTCCTTGCAGCTGCGGCTGCACGGTTAAGCTGTCAGGTACCTAGAGGTGAGGCGCAGCAGGGTGGGGAGAGGGGTCAGGAGGGTTGGGCAAAGAGAGGGGACCCGCGCGGGGTCTGGGAGCCCGCCCCCTCCCCTGGGGGGCCAGCCCAAGGACTCGGCTCCAGCAGGAGGCGGGCAGCCTGGCAAAAGGAGGAGAGCTCGGCCCAGCCTCCTCCCAGACCAGTACCTGGCCCGGGGGTTTTATTTAGAGCAGGGGGAGCCGCCCCACCCAGCATGCTGGCTCTTCTCCTGGGGGCGGGGTCTGCAGGAGGCCTCCCTGAGCTGAGCTCTGGCCTCAGCCACGGACGCCTGGTGGTGACCAGACCTCTCAGGACTTGGAGTGCCGGTGCCCGAGGACTCGGGGCGCCTCTGGAGGCGGGGTGTCCAGGGCCTGTCTCCGGATGAGCTCCGAGTAGAGCCCGCCCTTCTTCAGGAGCTCTTCATGGGTCCCCATCTGCAGAGAGGAAGTGGGGGCAGATGGTCACCCCCAGCCTGGCCCAGAGCTCACAGCCCTCAGAGGACCAGCTCCTTGGGCTGGCCTCCACCTAAGCCAGAGCCCCTCCCGAGGACACAGCACCGTGGGTCACAGGTCGCGGCTGGCGCATCTGCACTTGTTAGCCGAGCTGGATTGTGCAAGAGCCTCTGGGTCCCCCTGTCCTCCTTATAGGGCCCGGCGCCCCTCGCCCAGTGCAGGCGGTTGGGGGGCTGTAAGCCGGGCCCCATACAGCCTCCGAGTCCCGCTGCAGACCCAGCCTCGGGGTGCTGCTCCTGCTGGGCCCCGATCAGCGTCTCCCGGGCCCCCTCTCAGCCCCTCAGCCCTGGGGCCCTCCCCCAGCACTGTGCGCTTCTGGGAACTCTCCCCTGTGACACCGGGGGTCTCACTGCAGCTCTGCTCACTGCTCACCCACCCCCTGGGGAAGAAAGAGGGGCCCAGAGCGGCCAGGGCTTACTGAAGGGCAAGAACTCCTGAATCCACACGGGTGCTGCTACCAGACCATAACCCCCAGCCCCCAGGGTCAAGCCAGACCCTCCCACAGCTCAGCCGAGCCACCCACCTCCCTGTGTCCATCCCAGCCCACCGACCGTGCCCCAGGGCCTGGGCTGACCTCGCAGACCCGGCCGTGGGCCATGACGACAATCTGGTGGGCCGCGCGCACGGTGCTGAGCCGGTGGGCGATGACCAGCACAGTGCGCCCAGCGCTGGCGCGGTCCAGGGCCTCCTGCACGACTCTCTCGGACTCCGAGTCCAGCGCGCTGGTCGCCTCGTCCAGGATCAGCACGGCGGGCTGCTTGATGAGCGCTCGGGCAATGGCCAGGCGCTGCTTCTGGCCGCCAGACAGGGTTGCACCCCGCTCACCTGGGGGGCGGGAGGGGGGAGAGGGCAGGCGTGACGCCTGGCAGCACCCCGACCCCTCACCCTGTGCACATAGCGGGGCGCGGTGACGCCCGAGGAGGCCAGGCTCCACCCCGCACCAGGGTACAGCTCGGAGCCGCGACAGGCCCAGGCCCACCTGCCCCGGCCCTGAAGCTCTAGCCACCTTCTCCTGGCCTCCTGGGTCTCTGCTGGACCCAGAAGTGGCTCCTGGATTGGGGGTGGCAGAATGGCAGGAGTCCACCCTACCCCCGGACATTCTGGGAAGACCACATGTGGGGTCCAAAATGCCCACAGAGAACAGCAGAGGTGGCAGGCTGAGTGCCAAGAAGAGCCTCCAGGTGATGACAGTCACAGAGCAGGAGCTGGAGGGACAGGGAGGGCCGGCTCCTCCAGGCAGGGTAGCGTCCAAGGAGCAGAGTCTCAGCAGCGAGAAACACGGACCTCGAAGGAGGGCTACACGATGGGGCAGGCTAAGCTCAGCAGACCGAGGCCTAACTGTGTCAGTCACTCAGTCCTGTCCGACTCTGTGACCCCGTGGACTGTAGCCCACCAGGGTCCTCTGTCCATGGGATTCTCTAGGCAAGAATACTGGAGCAGGTAGCCTTTCCCTTCTCCAGGGGATCTTCCTGGCCCAGGGATCAAACCTGGGCTTCCTGCATTGCAGGCGGATTCTTTACCATCTGAGCCCCCAGGGAAGCCCTGACTGAGACCTAAGTGTCAAGAAGAATTGAGAGGGACTCCCCAGTGGCCCAGGGGTTACGACTCTGTGCTTCCACTGCAGGGCACACTGGCTGGATCCCTGGTCAGAGAACTAAAGTCCTGCGTGAAGCAAGGTGTGGCCAAAAAAAGAGAGTTGAGAATTTTGGATATGCCTGCACCATGAGAGGACTTCCCAGGTGGCTCAGGGGTAAAGAATCCACCTGCCAGTTCAGGAGATGCAGGAGACCTGGGTTCAATCCCTGGGTGGGGAAGATCCCCTGGAGGAGGACATGGCAACCCACTCCAGTATTCTTGCCTGGAGTATCCCATGGACAAAGGAGCCTGGCAGGCTACAAGTCCATGGAGTCACAAAGAGTCGGACATGTCCAGCACCATGAGACATGCTGGAATATTCTGCAACAGAGCCAAGAGACTCTGGATAACGGACACGAGCCCAGAGGTTGAAGAAAGGACCTCGGAGAGGAACACACGACGCTGCAAGCGTCAATATGAAGATTCTCGTGTGATGCTGCAACGTTCTAATGTTCTAGAGCCACCAGAGCCCTCTTCTGGGTAAGTCAGAACAAAGATTTGCTCAACCAAACCCATCCCTGTGGATAACAAGAGTGGAAACACCTTTCATTCAAGGATAAAAGCCAGAGAGAGAAAGAGGTTAATATCCTGTGCTTCTGGTCAGGTCTCGGGAGCTGACGTGGTGAACTCTGAAGGGTCCCCACGGCGCGGATCACGTGTGTCCCCGTCATGCTCCTTTCCCTGCAGCTGGCTTGTGCCTGAACCACCCCGGCATGGACTCTGTCCCCGGAGAGCTGCCTCTGTCCCCCGAGGCCACAGTCCCGGTCTGGTCTCCCCTGAGGCCATGACCGTGTTCCCGCCCCACTGCACCCCAGCCCACGTGGGCCCTCAGGCCCGTGTGGGACACCGTGCCTGAACTCACCCACGATGGTATTGTAGCCCTCTGGGAAGCTGGTGATGAACTCGTGCGCGTTGGCTTCTCGGGCGGCTGCGTAAACCTCTTCGTCGGAGGCGTCTACCTTCCCGAAACGAATGTTCTCCATGATTGTGGTTCCAAACAGGACGGGCTCCTGGGGGCGGGAGGTGGTGGGGAACCACAGGAAACATCTTGATTCTGCCCCGAACCCCTGAGGGGTGTAATCAGGAGAGTTCTGGCCACAACAGGACCTCGTGGAGGGCAGGTGGGGAGGTTCAGAGTTACTGGTCAGAGACAGACCCATCAGAGTGGGGAGAGGCCGAGCTCGCTGCAGGACACGGGAAGGGGTGAAGGAAGGCGGCTAGGAGAGCAAGACCGGCTGGCCGGGCAGGGCACCCTACTTTGGGGTGACGGGAAAGGAAGATTTTATTATTACAATTTGACCTTCTGGATGCCACGGGCTGTCAGGGATCCTAAAAGGGCCGCCCCGTGGGATCTCTTAAATTGAGGAACAGAGTCCAGAGGCAGAGCTGCAGCGGTTGGGACACCGGTGAATGAACACCAGGAGCAGTGAAGACAGCCCACCTGCCCCCACCCCCTCGAGGGCCGCAGGACTGAGAAGCGAGCTTCACCTGGCTGATGAAGCCGATGACCTGGCCCCGGAGCCAGGAGGGGTCGAGGGTGCGCAGGTCCTGCCCATCCAGTGTCACCATGCCCGCCGTGGGGTCGTAGAAGCGCTCGAGCAGAGAGGCCACGGTGGTCTTTCCTGGGGGTCAGGGAAGGGAGGGGGGCATGGGTCTCCAGAGCGTGTTCTGGGAGAGCGGGGCCCCTCCTGCCACCCTGGGTGGTTCCAGGGGGCGGAGTTGCAGATGGGGGGGTGGCGGGCCCCTCTTACCTCCCCCGGACTGGCCCACCAGGGCCACGATCTTGCCTGGGGGCAGCGTGAGGCTGAAGTCTCTGAGCACAGGGAAGCCGGGGCGGCAGGGGTAGCTGGTGGGAGGCGAGAGACCCTCAGGTCACACCAGGTTCTCGGACTCTTGTCGCCCCGGTCCCTCCTGAAATCTCAAGTCTCCCTGAGCCCCGGAGGGGGGCTTATTCAGAGGGCCACCCCGTCCCACGGGTCCCCAGACCTCCCCCTCCCCTGCCCTCAGCCTGGAAAGGAGAGGCGGCGGCTGACACCGACCTGAAGGAGACGCTGTGAAAGGCGATGGAGCCGCGCAGATGCTCCCGGGGCAGGCTGCAGCCCCCGCTGAGTGGGATGCCGGGGCTCAGGGTCATGTACTCAAAGACACGGGCGCCTGCGCTGAGCCCCCGCACCACCTGGGGAGGGGTTTGAGTCTGGGGTGAGGGAGGCCTGGGTCTGAGGGAAGGGGCAGCGTCTCCTGGGCTCCCCCACCCGGGTGGGAAGGGCTCACGTTGTCCCGTTCACCGGATGCCCATGCAAGCATGCAAGTCACGTGGGTGGCTGCGGGACTCCAGCCCAGATTCTGGGCCCGCACCCCCAGACCCTTCTCTGCAGCTCACCTGACCGAACAGGATGGAGAGGTTGGCCATGGACCTGCAAGGAGACGTGGGCTGAAAGTGGGCAACAGCAAGAGGCTGAGAGAAGGCGGCCTGGAGGCAGAGGGGCAGGTTTGAGGGGGCGGGCGTGCTGAGCGAGGCGGGGAACCGGGCAGCCTAAGGCCAAACCGAGAGGCTTCTCCTGAAACCTGGGGCCCTTGGGGCCCCGGGGCCTGGCAACCCTGGGCAGACCACCCAGTCCTGGGACAAGTTGCTCCTCCCTTCAGAACTGCGTTCTCTCCTGGCCCGGAGGGGGCTGACAACTGGGGACTCCCTGAGGGCCGGGCTCCAGGGAGGAAATGGCCGGGAAGGCAGGTGGCGGGCAGGGGCTTGGGCTCCAGGCTGCCCGAAGCCTGCAGGGTGAGGCCCACCCAGGCGGTGGGATCTAGGGCTGTCCACGCCCAGGGAAGCAAGGTCTAATGAAGTGGAACAAAAGATGTTACTTCTTCCACAGGCAGAAGGAAACAGAAGACACTGGACCACAGGTTGGGGGCTGGCTGGGGGACCCCAAGAGAAAATTCCCTGAAGATGTTATCTCATCGCAGCTGCACCCAGACAGTGGGCGGCTGCCTCTGTCACACGGGGCTGGAGGGGGGTGAGTCACTGCTCCTTAGTCACAGTGCCAGGCTGGCCTGGCCGCCCGTGACTGTGTGTCTGCCATGGTGTGTGCGGGTTTTTCTAGAAGCAACACTGCCTCCCCAGGGTCATACTTGCCTCAGCACCCAGGTGGGGGCTGAGGGTGAAACGGGGCTCAGAGCGCTTGCTGGAGGGGGCGAGAGGCACGGAGAGGAGCCGGGACGGGGTGCTCTCGGCCAATGTCGGGAGAACACTGCCCACCAGACCTGGAAGCCACTAGCCTGGCGGGGCTGCCATGCAACCACTGAAAACCAGCTGCGCGTGACCCTGCTCACGGGGATGGTGCGGGAGGCAGGCCTTGCCCTCCCTGGGGGCCCCGTGGGGCAGGGGGTGGCTGGGCCCTTCCCAGGGGGACCCAGACCCGGACTCCTGGCCATGACCCTGGTCCGTCTGGGCACCTCCCCATCCCTTCCAGAACCGCAGGGCCACCACTGAGAACCCCTCGGGTGGGGTCCAAAGATTGAGGCTGCTTGAACTCCGGGCAGGCCGCCTCCCTGCCTCCCCCTGGGCTAGACCCCAGGAGGAAACACCAGCTTCTTTACTGACACCCAGGTCCTCCAAGGTGGGTGGTGAAGGCTTTCCATGTGGTGTGTATGCGTGCGTGCGTGCGTGTGTTAGTCACTCAGACGTGTGGTGAAGCCTCTCCATGTGGTGTATATATATATATATATGTGTGTGTGTGTATGTGTATGTGTGTGTTACTCAGACGTGTGGTGAAGGCTTTCTATGTGGTGTATATATATATATACATATATGTGTGTGTGTGTCAGTTACCCAGACGTGTGGTGAAGGCTCTCCATG
>NW_024070202.1:113417435-113470355 GCF_014754425.2 Oryx dammah | reverse complement strand
TGTGTGTGTGTGTGTGTGCGCGTATGTTAGTCACTCAGTCGTGTCCGACTCTTTGTGACCCCATGGACTGTAGCCCACCAGGCTCCTCCATCCATGGGATTTCCCAGGCAAGAGTACTGGAGTGGGTTGCCATTTCCTTCTCCAGTGGAGTCTTCCTGATCCAGGGATCGAACCTGCGTCTCCCACATTGCGGGCCATTTCTTCCAGAGTCCTTCACCATTGGCCTTGTTACCATTCAGGGCAGAGGGCGACGCTTTGCCGCCTGAGTCCCCAGGGAAGCCCCCTGTCCTTGGTGAGGGGCCCCACCTAGCAGCCTGTGAGCAGCTTTCCTGAGTC
This sequence comes from Oryx dammah, assembly GCF_014754425.2. Classification (NCBI taxonomy): domain Eukaryota; kingdom Metazoa; phylum Chordata; class Mammalia; order Artiodactyla; family Bovidae; genus Oryx; species Oryx dammah. The sequence goes on along the minus strand of NW_024070202.1, from coordinate 113,470,019 downwards.
TGTAACGGCAGTCTGCTAGCCTGCCAGGCCGTGCAGCTAGGGCCTGGCGGGGAGGGAAGGAGCGGGTCTGTGCCCAGTCCACAGCGGGAGGGGGCCCAGTGGAAGGTGAGTCCGAGGGAGGAAGACTGACCCCATGCAGGGAGCCAGGGGGGTCCATGCAGGTCAGGGCCACGGGAGGGGCAGCTGGGGGCGGCCCAAGTTCCGACTCTGGAACACTCAGACCTCTGTGTCTCAAAGCCATGGGGGAGGAGGGGGGTGCCCAGGCCCAGAGAGGGTGTGAAGGGGCCCGACTAGGCAGCACTGAGCAGAAACAGGCGGATCCTGGTCTTTGTGGGACACTGGCCTGGGGCTGGAAAAGGTGGACTGTCTACCTGCCCTGCCTCGGGCTAAGCGCCCTCTGCCCTGAATGGTAACAAGGCCAATGGTGAAGGACTCTGGAAGAAATGGCCCCCATGCTCGTGGGGGTGAGACCCGGAGCAGAGCAGGACGCAAGGACCGGGGGAATCGGGGTGAGGGGGGGGACCCAGGGGGGCGTCGGGGCTGATGCTGTTTTCTCCACACAGTTGGTGGTAACACGGGTCTTCACTCTGCAGTTATTTGTTATTTCATATTTGCTCTATTTATCTAGTGTCTATTTACATTGTATGTGTTTTGGTGTATATGGTACATGAGAGAGAAGACAAAGCGAGGAGAAATGGAATCAGCGGAAGGAGCTGCCAGGAACTCAGCTTGGAAGGGGCAGGGGAGGGAAGGAGGCCACCACCCCGGGTCCTCTCATGGCAGAGCCGGTGGGGACGGAGGGCCGGCGGAGCCACGGACACGGTGAGCCAGCTTGGTGGGACATGCAGGGGAAGGTCAGGCAGAGGGCGGGAGGCCAGCTCTTAGAGAGCGCATCAAAGATGGCCTACTGTACACGGACTCTTCAAGAAAGAAAGTGAAGTCGCTCAGTCACGTCCAGCTCTTTGGAGACCTCCATGGACTGTAGCCCGCCAGGCTCCTCTGTCCATGGAATTTCCCAGGCAAGGATACTGGAGGGGGTTGCCATTTCCTCCACCAGGGGATCTTCCCCACCCAGGGATCGAACCCAGGTCTCCCTCACTGCAGGCAGACTCTTTACCATCTGAGTCCCCAGGGAAGCCCACACGCGTCTTACTCAGCCTTAAAAGGGAAGGCAGTTCTGACACCTGCCCCGACGTGGATGAACCTGGGAGAAGTCGTGCTCACACAAAGATGCCCTCACCAGGGACAGACCCCATATGAGCCCACCTACACGAGGACCTGAAGCGGACAGACTCACAGAGACAGACAGCAGGACGGGGTCACCGGGGGCTGGGAGGAGGTCGTCTAGGGAAGACTCACAGAGACAGACAGCAGGACGGGGTCGCTGGGGGCTGAGGGGTGGGGTCGTCTAGGGACAGCATTTCGGTTTTGCAAAGTGAAGACGTTCTGAGGACGGATGTTGGTGATGGTCACACAACATGAGCGTTATGTGACGCTAATGAACTGTACTTAAATACATTAAGACGGTAGATTTTGTTACGTGCATTTTATCAAAATTAAACAAAAACGGCTTATCAAGCAAACTTTTGAGTTGCTGGGAAGTTGAAGCTGACAGCTGCATTTCTGAGGGTACATGAATGAGGTTGCGGGGAGCCCTGAGTGGGCACTGCTGGGAGGCAGGGGGCCCCCTCCCCAGCCCTGCACTTCGCTGGGGGAGCTGGTCACCGTACCCACAGCAGACTGGCGCTCCCTGCCCCAGCTGGGCCCCTTGGGAAGAGAACGGCCCACACTCACCTCTGCACAGTCTGGGAGGCCACCAGGAAGGACATGAGGTCTCCCCCCGTCAGCTGCTGCCCAGCCACAAGGGAGCCCCCAACAAACAGGGTGCCCAAGACCATGCCTGCAAGGGGCGAGGACAGGTGGTCAGGGAGGAGGGCGGGGGCAGAGCCTGGCCCCTGTGCTGGTCCTAGCGCCGGTCCCTGCCATGCTCCCCGAATGGCGTTTCAGCAAGTCACGTGAATGGTCTCTGCCTTAGTTCCGCCTTTGGCAATGAGGGGGTTGGGGGCACCTCACTGCTTCCTCCCCAGCAGCTCTGCCCATGGCTCAGATGTGGCACTGGGCGTGCGCGCCCACTCCCTGCCTGAGTTGGCAGCCTTCTCCCCTAGTTAGCAGACCAGCTACCTGGCATTTGGGTGATATTGGCCACCAAGCAGGTAGAGGGCTGCCCTGGCTCTTCTGAGCTCACCCCGAGTTGCGCCCATACTCCCCCCGGGGGTCCCTGCTCACGCACAGTTGAAGGCGATGTTGGAGAGCCCCTGGAACAAGGCGATCCCTCTGCCCAGCTCCTCTGCCTTACAGCGGGACCCCTCCAGCTCCGCTCCGTAGCGTCTGGGGACAGAGGCCAAGCCCGGCCCTCAGGAAGCTGGCAAGGTGGGGCTCAGGGCGGATGGACGGGCCTTTGGGGAGCACCCCCCGGTTCTGCGCTCCGCCCCCACTCAGGACTCACTCCTCCTCCCGCTGCTCCATGGCGAAGGCTCGCACAGTCCGCACGTTGCCCAGGGCCTCATCTGCCACACCCGTTGCCCTGGCGACCTGCGAGGGACCCAGGAGTTAGGAAGCCAGGATGCAGACGGGGAGGGTGACCGAGGAGCGCAGGGAGCAGAGGAGGGGAGCGCAGGGGGGGTGAGCGGGGATTCCGATACCTGCTCCTGACACTGGCGAGACAGTTTTCTGAGAGCTGAGCCCATCAGGGTGCCAACTCCCATCAGGGCAGGCGTGGCCACCATCAGCAGCAGCGTGAGGCGTGTGGAGAGCATGGACAGGGACACCAGGCAGCCGGCCACCTGCGTGCAGCTCCGCAACCCCTGGGCAGTGGACAGGAAGCCTGTGAGGTGTGAGCAATAGGACGTGGGGACTCACCAAGCACTGCATGGCTAGAGCCAGCTCCCCACTCTACTCACAGGGTAAGGCCACAGGTCTGACCCCCGGGAGGCCACTGGTCACAGACTGTAACCCTCTCCTGACCAGCAGGGGTGAGAAATTACAGACCAAGGCCTCCTCCTCCTCCTAATGCCACTGCCCTCTTCTGCTCCAGAAACTGAACCAAAAAAAGGACCGCCTGGCGATGCCGCCCAGGGCCTGCCGGGGGGTCAGTGACAACGTGGGGAGCAGGGGATGGAGAGAGGACATCAGGAATTCAGCAGAGCTGTCGCTGGCCCTCCTGTCAGTGGGCCAGGCACGCCGGGGCCAGGCCATGACGATGCTCTTGGCAAGCAGGGCTGGCAAGTCTTGTCTGAGTTCTTGGGAAGGGTTTTCCGGGGGAGGTCGGATTTCACCGCAGGAGACAAAGAGCCTGTCCTGACCTTAGACACACGGCCGTGGCACCTCCCACCCGTGAACGTCCCTGTACCCTCACCCACATCCTCACCAGAGGGCAGGCCTCTTGCTTTGGTGTGAGCTGGGGGCGAGGAGACCCAAGAGTGGGCCAGGGCTGGCCTGTGAGAGTGTGTGCAAATGTGTGTGTGACTCTAAGAGTGCTCCAGGTCACGTTCCCTCCACCTGGGGCACTGACCTGGGAGATGACGAGTTTGAAGGAAGATTTAAATTCCTGCACATCTGTCGTCAGTCGGCTCACCAGCTGCCCTGTCTTCTTAGCATCGAAGAACTCGATGTCTTGGCTGGTGGCGGCAGCAGATGGAGGGAAGGAGGGAGACACGCCCTCAGGACGAGGCCCCGCTCCAGACACGCCCCCAGACCACAGGGCCCCGCCCCCTACCGGAGCAGGTTGCAGAAAAGCGCCCTCCGCAGGTCCACGGCCATGCGCTCGCCGATGCGGGACAGCAACACCAGGTACCCGAAGGTCAGCAGGCCCTGCGAGACAGGCCCGGCTCTCATGGGAGCCCGGGGCTCCTCGGGGGAGAGGCGGGCCCCCCAGCCCTCCCTCCTGTGGTACCTGGAGGCCATAGAGGAGGAGCAGGTGGGTGCTGAGGCTCCGGGACTCCGTCAGGAAGCTGCCCGCGTGGTCCCTTGTGTACTTAGCCACGATCTCCACCAGCTGCCCCAGGAGCAGGGGGATCTGCACGTTCACCAAGGCTGCGCCCAGGGCCAGCTTGGGCGGGGGGGGGGGGGGGGGGGGCGGGGCCGATCAGAGGGGGCCCTCCTCTACCCCATTCCTGAACCTTCCTCTCTCACTGCTGCCCCTTGCTGTGGGGGTTCCTGTGTCTCTCAGAGAGGAAAACCCGGCCACCAGCCCCTGGGGACCCTTGGACCCTGTCCCCCAGCCACCCTGTGCAGGTCCTCCGAGGGACCCTCGGCCATGTCCCCATGCCAGCGGCCCCAGGTCTCCTCTGAGACTCAGGCGGGCAGGAAAGCTGTCCCCGTGCGGCCCTGGCTGGGGGCTTCTGCAAACGGGGGCTGCATCCTTCCCTTCCCTGGTGTTGGTGGGGGGGGGGCGGGAGAAGACCTCACCACGACGGCTGCCCCCAGGACCAGCAGGTGGGGGCGCAGAAACTGCCAGAAGAGCGTCCAGTTAAAGCGGGGCTCCAGGACACGGGGTCTGGAGCGGGCCGGGGGGGCCTCTTCTGCCTCACACAGTGCCACAAAGCCAAGGCGGGGGCACTTACTCAGAACCAGGGGGCCCAGGAGGATTCCCCCGACCCAGTGCCAGGCAGAGGGGCTCCGGATGGGAGCCGGGGGTGCTCGAGGGAGGCGGGCCCGGAGCTGTGAGCGCAGCCGGGCCACGGCCCCGAGGAGGCAGGCGCTGGGGCGGCCATCGGAGGACCTGAAGGGAGAGAATGTCAATGACGGCTCATGGGCCTGGCTGGCCTTCAGCTGAGCAGCGCGGCGCCCGGCTCTCGGCCTTTGGCTCAGCCCTCTGGGGGACAGAGGCTTCTCTGTGACAGCTCTCCCTGGCCGTCTCAAGGTGGCTCTTAAGCAACCTCCATTTCTGAGACAAACACACCCAGTGGAAAGTCATCGAGTCTCAAAGGTGTTTGCCCCCGGCTCATCTCTGGGATGGCTGGCCCTAAATCAGCGACCACCTCCAACCCCTGCTCTTTTGGAAGAATGACAGGTGATCAGAGCTGGACGGTGCTCCCCTTACAGACAAGCAGCAGAAGTGGGACAAGGTGGGAGCCCTGCTGTCTGACTCCAGAATCCAGGCTCAGGATTGAATGTGATGAGCTCACAGTTACATGTGGTGCGACCAGGAGTGATCCCAAGACTGCCCAATGGTGGGAAGCTTATTATACCCCATCACCCTGTCCCCTCCTAGGTCTCGGCTAACGTGACAGACAAGGCATGGAAGAAAAGGGTGACGATAAAATCCAAGTAACTTGTATCTCATCATCTCACACAGGCCAAGATCCCCTGTATCCTGCAGTTTTGGTATCTGTAGATGGCAATGCAGGGGGACCAGCCTACTGTGCACCACGCTCTGCTCCAAGGTTCAGGGAGCAAGAGGCCAACAGGACAGACCAAGTAATGGTCCTCGTGGTGGTTAAGCTTTAGCATGGGTGTATGGATATACATGCCCTGATGCTGGGAAAGACTGAAGGCAGAAGGAGAAGAGAGTGGCAGAGGATGAGATGGTTAGATAGCAACACCGACTCAATGGACGTGAACTTGAGCAAACTCCAGGAGATGGTGAAGGGACAGGGGAGGCTGGCATGCTGCAGTCCAAGGGATGGCAAAGAGTTGGACATGACTTAGTGACTGAACAACAATGTATAGGGCGGGGGTTGGGGGACACAAAAATAGCTAACGACAAAGCTTGCTGAGGGTGAGGAGTGAGGGCGGGGGACCCGTTACTGTCCCTTTAAAACATGTGGACTTGAGAGGGCAAGGAAGACCATCATCATAATTGCATTTTAAAGATCCTTGCAGAGAGGAGTGAGCTGGAGAAGGACAGGAGCAGCTACAGGGAGGCCTGTTAGAAATATCTGTTACCTGGCCAAGAGTAGATGGGAGGATGATCAAAGATGCAAATAAGATTACTGATGGGGAGAGGCTTTTAAAAAACAAACGGATGGGAGGGTTTTCCTTTATGACAATGGTTTTTCCTATTTCCAGACCCTCCTAACTACACACTCAGTCTCATCCTTCCCTGTTTCAATGAGGCCTGCCTGCGCTTCTTGCCACCTCTATGTGACATCTCCCTCCACCCCATCCACCTGCCTGTTTTCCACCGCATATTTCATATCTATCCAAAATATAAATGGAAAAAATATATAAACAGAGAAGCTGTCCTGCTCTCTGTAAATACCCCACTTCCCCATCAGACTATATATATTCCTTGATGGCAGGAAGTAAGATCTTATTCACCACTGTATCTCCAGAACACTTAGCAGAGCTCTGGTGCAAAACAGAGTTCAGCAAATGGTTATGTTTGTTGAGTGCATGCCCTCATTAGGAATGCAGGAGAATCTGACAAAATCAGCCCTGAATGTTCATTGGAAGGACTGATGCTGAAGCTCCAATACTTTGGCCACCTGATGTGAAGAGCTGACTAACTGGAAAAGACCCTGATGCTGGGAAAGATTGAAGGCGGGAGGAGAAGGGGATGACAGAGGATGAGATAGTTGGACAGCATTATTGACTCAATGGACATGATTTAGAGCAAACCCTAGGAGATGGTAAAGAACTGGAAAGCCCGGCATGCTGCAGGCCATGGGGTCACAAAGAGTTGGACATGACTTAGTGACTGACCAACAAGTAACCTGATTCACTGCTGCAATGTTTGTAAAGATTTAGACTTACTATAGACAATAGTACAAAATATATTTTACTTTACGACTGAGCACAGTGAACGTATGTATGTTGCAGAAAATTGAAATGCATCACAAAACAATACTTTCCTTAGTTTTTTTTTTGGCCTCAAGGTTTCCAGGATCTTTGTTCCTCCATTAGGGATCAAATGTGAGCCCTGGCAGTGAAAGGCCCAAGTTCTAACCACTGAATCGCCAGGCAAGTCCCTCCCTAATTGGTTTTTTAAACGTGTATTATGTTATATTCACTTTCTTTAAAATTTAATTCATTTATGGCTGTGCTGGGTCTTCGCTGGTGCACTCGGGCTCTCCTTAGTTGTCGTGAACAGGGGCTACTCTGTGTTGCCCTGGGGCTCCTCATTGTGGTGGCTTCTCTTCCTGCAAAGCACAGGCTCTAGGTGTGTGGGCTTAGAAGTTGTGGCATGCTGGCCAGGCCCTCGAGTGCAGACTCAGCAGTTGTGGCCCTCAGGCACAGTTGCTCTGAGGCACATGGAATCCTCCCACACCAGGGATTGAACCTGGGTCTCCTGCATTGACAGGTGGATTCCCATCCACTGTACCGCCAGGGAAGTCCTATATCCCTTCTAAAGGGTCCAGACTCACTAAATTCACTTTCTGATCTATTGTGTTGTGACTTGCAGGTCTGAAAAACACTGCACTATGAACACACAAATTCTACCACACTATTTGATGTCTTTCCTGGGGTTGTGCTCTGGTTTAAATAACATCAACACCCTTACTCTTTTCCTAAGGACTGTATTCAAGCCTTTTAATAATTTACCACGGCCACTTTCCAGCTTTTCTCATCTTCTCCAAACTAAGGTCTAAGCAGTGCTTGGTCACTGCCCAAAACTGGCGATTACTTCCCAGCACCAGTACTTCTAAGCTGCAGCTCTGCCCCTCTTGCCCTCCATCAATCAAATGTGCTTCCTGAAGGACACAAGTCCACATCCACCCGACCCTGTGATCTGCTGTCTGCCTGGCTCTTGGGTTTTCACTCTAGGATTAGAAAGGAATCAGCTGCTTCTCGTAAAGCATTTACAATGAGAGTCCCGGTCTCTGGGTCCTTTTCGTTCCCCATTTGTGTTTTTCTCTCTTGGGACCAACATGTGCAGAGCGAATGAACACCAACATATACATACTCTTTTATCTCTGCTGAAAGTATACAGATTTAGGAACCATTTTTGTTCAATTCACACTGAATCTGTGGAACAACAGCCGTACAAAATGTCTCTGGACACTTTTGTCCACATCTCCAGACCAATTCTAAGAATGAGGACTGAGGCCAGAAAGGGGGGGCCTGATGAAAAAGTTGGCTTAAACTCAACATTCAGAAAACTAAGATCATGGCATCCAGTCCCATCACTTCATGGAAAATAGATGGGGAAACAGTGGAAACAGTGACAGACTTTATTTTGGGGGGCTCCAAAATCACTGCAGATGGTGACTGCAGCCATGAAATTAAATGATACTTGCTCCTCGGAAGAAAAGTTATGACCACCCTAGACAGCATATTAAAAAGCAGAGACATTACTTTGCCAACAAAAGTCCGTCTAGTCAAGGCTACGGTTTTTCCAGTAGTCATGTATGGATGTGAGAGTTGAACTGTAAAGAAAGCTGAGCACCGAAGAACTGATGCTTTTGAACTGTGGTTTTGGAGAAGACACTTGAGAGTCCCTTGGACTGCAAGGAGATCCAACCAGTCCATCCTAAAGGAAATCAGTCCTGAATATTCATTGGAAGGACTGATGCTGATGCTGAAACTCCAACACTTTGGCCACCTGATGCGAAGAACTGACTCATTTGAAAAAACCCTGATGCTGGGAAGGATTGAAGGCAGGGGGAGAAGAGGAAGACAGAGGATGAGATGGCTGGATGGCATCACCGACTCGATGGACATGAGTTTGAGTAAGCTCCGGGAGTTGGTGATGGACAGGGAGGCCTGGCGTGCAGCAGTCCCTGGGGTCGCAAAGAGTCAGACACAGCTGAGCGACTGAACTGAACCGAACTGACACCTGTGCAGCACGGCGCCCCCTGGTGGGGAGAGCAGACCCAGCGTGGTCCCCGACCCAGAGCGCCCCGCTCCGTCCAGCCTTCGCGCGGACACAGACGCGCAGAGCCTCCTGCCGGCACCTGGCCGTCGCTATAAATAATCGAGGCCGATCCTCCCGGGAACAGTCGACCCCCGGGCCAGGGCGGCCTACAGCTCCCAGCAGACCTTGCGAGAGCCCGGGACCCCATCTCCCGGCGGGCCCCACGCCCTTCAGGCGGGTCAGTATCCCACGCTCCCAGTTAGGTTTCGTCCCTTTTTACCTGACAGCCGAGAACGTCTGGAAGCGGAGGGGTAGCAACGGCTTGCCTGGGACGGGGCCACCCCGAATCCCGACTCGAAACAAGTGCACCAGCATGATGTGGGGAGAACCGGACCAGCCGGCAACAGCAGCTTCACCCTGATCCCATTGAGGGCTCCATGTTGGCTCTGGCCCGCATCCCGACAACCCTCGCGCGACGCGGCATTGATTGGCGGAAAGAAGCATCAATTTCATTGCAAGCTGTGATTGGAGGAAACCTCTTTCGCGCCTCAACGATGATTGAAGAGAGCCGCCTGCGGCCCGTCCCTCTCCCGTCCAGTTCTGGGCGGGGCCGAGCCGGAAGCGGCAATGTTTTCCGCCCGCCTCCGGGGTCGGCTCTGAGGTGACGTCCTGAGGGCGTGCCGAGTGCGCTCCCCCGCCCCGCCGGGTATCCATAGTAACGCTTCAGCGGCGGACCGCGAGGTCAGTCTCTTACGCGTGCTCTCAGAGCATTCCAAGTGACCCGGAATCTCCGGGGAGTATAGAACGCTGGTTCTGGGAGACCAAGGGACAAAAATCGTTTGGAGTTTTTTTTTTTTCCCAAAATATGTGCACGTGCCTTTCCATCCATCCCGCTCCCCTAGGCGAGTCAGAGCTCCAGGGACAACGTGTGTGCTTGCTTAGTCGCTTCAGGCGTGTCCGAGTCTTCGCGACTCTACGGACTGCAGCCCGCCAGGCTACTCTGTCCATGGGATTCTCCAGGCAAGAACACTGGAGTGGGTCGCCGTGCCCTTCTCCGGGGATCTTCCCTACCCAGGGATCGAACCTGCATCTGTCTCCTGCATTGGCAGGCAGATTCTTTACCACTAGCTCGCCACCAGCTATGGCCGCCACATATATTTTGGGAAAAACTCCCCTGGTGATTCTAACAAGCTCGCGCTACACAATAGTTTAGAACCACTGGCGCGACTCCAGATCCGTCTCCCCGATAGATGCCTTCCTACCGAAGTCAGGCTGACTTGCCTGTAGCTGCCACCGCACAGCTCTTACACCTGCAGTTTCTCGCTTATTTATTTCTTCCGTGTAATTATTTGCTTGCATAGCCACCTCCCTACCAGGCTGTGACTGCCTCTTGGATAGTGGCTCTGTCACGGGTCCCCTCTTTCCCTTCTTCACGCCTGGCAAGGAAAAGTGCCCTTTATAATAACTTGAATTGGGCTGGTGGTAGGGAGGCTGTCCATTGATGAATCTGGAGTGAAACTGGCGAGGAAAATGTGCCAGGATTAGTTTGAAGTTCGGCTGGGTGCAGAGGGTGTATGAGAGGATCCTAAAGTGCATATGGTGGAAAACTGGGGTGAATGAGGTTGGGGAGAGACCAGAGGAAACCCCACAGAACCCATTTGGGCAGACATCTCAGAGAGATCGTGGGGTTTTCTTAGCCCCTCTGCAATGTGAGATTCCATTTGGGGACACCCGAAGTCTTGTTTTCATAGCTCTGCCTCCTGCTCTGGGATAAAACTCTGCAAGTCCTGAGCTATTATGACACTTCCCCTCCCAGGAAAGAAGCACAGGTTCCTCCTCCAAGTTCCTCCAGAAGGCAATCTGGAATGCACTCTGTTTCTCTCTTTCTCCATTTCCTGGACTGGCCCTTACATCAACCCTTGGGCCTAAACCCTGGGGGCCCTAACACCCAGGTGGTTGAGTCAGCACCGCAGGAATGGGCTTCAGTAGGAAACCTAATGATTCAGGATCTCAAGAATGGCGTTGGACAAGCCACCAAACCAGCTGTCTGGGCCTCCACCCCTTCTTGAGGTGGCAACAAGGAACTCAGCTTAGTCACAGGGCACCCAAATTACCTGCCCTTGCAAATTCCAGACCTTCAGATGCCCTCTGCTGGGTCACCCCTGATGCTTCTCAGGGGGGCCCCAAAAACTGGATCAGAACTTGGAGAGGGTTTCAAGAGGATGAATCAGTGAACATAATGAAACTTCAAGAACCGCGCTTTCCTACTGTAAAAGCTCCAAGAACCATCTCATATCCAAAAGAACCCCCCTCCTATTTTCAGTTCTCTCCTGTCCTCAGTTTCCCCCGACTCAACTGCCAAGTCAGTCTCCCCTTTTCCCTTCTTTAGTAGCGTCATAACAACAAAACATGCACACGTTTTTCTTTTCTTTTTGGTTTCAAAGTGTTTCTCTGTTGATTACTCTGTGTGTATGTATGTAGGGAGGAGAGAGTTTTGTGTTGTTTTGAGATTAGGTTTTAAGAAACCAAAGATGTACAGTATTGCCCTGGCCCCATAGCTCTAGCATCTTTAATAGAATTCTTTTTGCCTTTGCTTTGGCTGCTGCTCTCTAGCCTCACCTTTAAATCCCCTGGAGGTCTGAAGGTGGGACTGTGGGGATCTTCTTCTGTTCTCTGCAGCTCCTGCCGGGCCAGGTGTGGAGGTGGAGCCCTAAGAGGTTTGTCCACAGGTTGCCCTGGAAGGGGTGCGAGTGGTCGGGCTGGTGCCTGCGAGTTGGGACGCCTGAGGCCCGCCCCTACTGAGTCACGAGCTGTTGTTGTCACTCGTCCTAGTTGTCAAAGTCCCCTCTCAGCAACGCAGCCCTCTGAGGAGACAGCAGCAGCTCCCATCCTTCCGAGCTTTCAGGAGAAGCCGCTGGCCTGATGGTGAGGCAAATGGGCTGGGGGGGGACCAGGGGGCGGTTGGGGCGGTGGGGAGACCTGGGGCCTGGATCTGTGCCCCTCCTCCCCACGCCACTGCCTCCTCTTCCTCCTCCTCCCTGTCGGGGACCTGGGGCGGGGAGGGTCTCCTTCTTCTCTCTGTCCCCTGTCCCTCCCACAAGAAGGGCCCCTTCCTCAGCTCCTCCTTCAGCCTCGGGGCTCCCCTGCCCAGCGGTGCAGGCCCCAGGGGCTTCTCAGCCTTGCCACAGTGCTCCCCCAACCCCAGCCACTCCCCCAGCGCAGCCCCAGCCCTCGATGACACCCGTCTCTGCTCCCCCTCTCTGGGGTTCCCACTCTTCCCCTCCCCCGGCCTCGGGGACTCCCCCTCCCCCACGCCGATGCCCCCAGGACTCTCCTGGGCTGCGGATAGGCCCTCTGATACCCGAGCAGGATTACGAGCGGCTGGAGGACGGTGACCCTGAGGGGTCCCAAGATTCACCCCTCCATGGGGAGGAGCAGCAGCCCCTGCTTCACGTGCCAGAAGGGCTCCGAAGTGAGTGGGTGGGTGGGTGTGGGGCTGGGGAGGCCCTGGAGCCTCTAGGGTTGCCCTCCCCCTGCCCCCCTCCCCCCTCCTCCCTGCCCTGGGCTGGGCCTCTGGTAGCAGCTTGAGGGCATGGAGTCAGGTGAGTGCCACACCCCAAAGCTCTCCCTTCTGTGCCCAGGCTCCTGGCACCACATCCAGAACCTGGACAGCTTCTTCACCAAGATATCCTTTCTGTGCACAGCGTGGCAGAAGGGGCATGGCAGGCAGGGGGATGGGTGCTGTGGGCTGGGGACTTGGGGGGGATCGGGAGGCATCCTCAGGAAAAGCCCATCAGGCTTCAGGCTGACTTCTTGACTTGCGGCCACATCTACAGCTACCACCAGAGGAATGGCTTTACCTGTATCCTGCTGGAGGATGTCTTCCAGCTGGGGTGAGATGTGCCCAGGGGCCCAGCAGGAGGGGCTAACCAACTCAGTGGGCCTGGGGGCTGGGGCAGGAGCCCACTCAGCCCTCAGGCTTGAGCACTGCTCTTCCTCTTGTCCCAGACAATTCATTTTCATCGTCATCTTCACAACCTTCCTCCTTCGTTGCGTGGATTACAGTGTTCTCTTTGCCAACCAACCGAGTAACCGAACACGACCTGGGCCACTCCACAGCAAAGTGACCTTGTCGGACGCTGTCCTACCCTCCTCCCAGTGTGCCCAGCGGTGAGTGAAAGCTGGCGGGGGCAGGGGCTGAGGGAGACCAACACAAAAGCCTCTCCTCCTTTTGTTCCTTGGTCTAGATCATCCATTCTCCAAGGTTTTGGTTTGAGTACACCTTTAATCCGCTTAATGTTGGTGGAGAATACACCTTTAATACACTTAATGTTTGTTGAGAACCAACTCCCAGGGGCTTTTGTTCTGAGCATCCTATCTGCATTTACCTTGTTAGATGTCAAAGCCAAAAACAGCTTTAAAATCTATGAATGTAGGAACATACATCCTGTCTGTGAACGCGATGTCACATAGACTCTGGAAAAGTCCACCGGATACTCTTGGGAGAATGAAAATGGCAGAAAACCCGAATTTTAGCTGAAAATTTTTGACCTTGCAGACACAAGAGTCGGGGGACCTCTAGGACCCGCCCTCTGAGAATCACTGGTCTGGCAAGACCCCCTCTCCTTGACCTCCATCGCTCCCCAAGACTGGTCTCCCTTGCTATGGGGCCCCTACTTTGTCTCTGCTATCTGTCTCGCCTCACACAGGATCTGCTCCAGCCCCCTCCTGGTCTTCCTGCTGATCCTGGCTGCTGCCTTCTGGCTGTTCCAGCTGCTTCGCTCGGTCTGCAACCTCTTCAGCTACTGGGACATCCAGGTGTTTTACAGGGAGGCCCTGCACGTCCCCCCGGTGAGTTGGATGAGCGTGTCTGTGGAGGAGTGCCATGTCGGGGGGGTGGGGGGCAGAGGATGGGGAGGAGTGGCGGGCTGTGCAGACAGGAGGAGCCGCTGGAAAGAGGGCAGACCTTTGTGACACACCTACCTAGGCTTAGCCCCAAATAACACTAGGAAGTGGAGTACCACCTGTTAGAACCCAAGGTCCTTACTGTTGTGGTGCTTAGTTGATGCAGATGGTTATGGAAGATATGTACAGCCATGTACTTGTGGTCCAGACGATGGGGATTTAAAGGGGTGGTCCTCTGGTTTTACAGAGCAGGAAGAACTGAGACCTGGCTGGGAAGGATAGGAGGTGAGAAGGCGTTCCAGGCCCCATGAAGGAAAGGGGTCGGCGGGGGGAGCAGTGAGCATCTCGGGCAGCGATGAGGAGACTGACCTACCAGCTTGCCACTGAGTGTTCAGGCTCGTCAGGGGAGCCCACCCCCCTTTCTGGCTTCTCTTTGCAGGAAGCTACTTTGTGGGACCCTTCACTGTCCCTGGGCACACTTCGCTCTCTCCTCCTCCTCTTGGTCTCAACTCCATCTGCCTCTGTACTTATTCTCTAAGGCACAGCACAAAGGCTACTTTCGGCAGTCAACTTCCCTTGCTCCCCTCAGAAGTCCAGAACCCTGCCCTCCAGTGCAGCAAAGGGGAGAGGTCCTCAGAAAGCCCCCTTGAGTAGGGGAGCCCGAGCCACAGCAGAGGGCTGGGGACGGACGCATGGAAGGTCAGGAGCTGGACCGCCACTCCTCCAGGAAGGCGCCTGACCCCTTCTCTTTTTCCTTCCTTTTTTCTGCTCTTCCCTGCTTCCTTTCAGAGGTAGGGGAGACCCTGGGGTGGACTGGAGAGGCTGGCCTGGAGAGATGTGACTAAGCTGGGCTGGGGAAGCTGGGTGAAACTGGGCTAGAGTGAGTTTTGCACCGGAGCAGCAAGTGAGGTCTGACGGCCTCCCCCAACCCCAGATGGGGGTGTGGCCACTGTATTAGGAAGATTAATCTGATAGAGGGGATGGGGGTGGGGTCTCCAAGCATGCCGAGGTAAAAGCTTGTGCGGCTTCTGCGCCCGGCTGGCTGGCACCCTAGGAGGGAGGAAGAGTGATCGCCCTGTTACCTGCAGCTGTGGTGTGTCTTGTGCCTGTAGAGCTGCCAGGATGGGGACGTGTCTGGAAGGGGCGTGTCCGGAAGATCTGCTTGGAAGGGGCCGAGCTCATATACCTATGGAGTTTAGCTTATGGTGGGGGGGGGTCCCCTGGGGAGCACGTGACTCCTGGCCCAGGAGGGGCAAGGGCCTGGGGAGGGCGCTTCAGACCGAGGATGAGGTGCCCCTTGTGGGTGGCAAAGAGAGAAGGGCGAAGGGGCAGCCGTGAAAGGCGGTGGGTTTCCGGCGGGAGGGCCCCTGGTGAGGCCGGCGGGGAGGGCACGCCGGGATGCCGCTCTGGCACGCGGAGGGTGGGCATCGCGATGGAAATGGGTCGGGGGCGCTGGCTTCAGCCGTCGGCTCTCCGCAGGAGGAGCTCAGCTCGGTGCCCTGGGCAGAGGTGCAGTCCCGCCTGCTGGCGCTGCAGAGAAGCGGGGGGCTGTGCGTGCAGCCGAGGCCGCTGACGGAGCTGGACGTTCACCACCGCATCCTGCGCTACACCAACTACCAGGTGGCGCTGGCCAACAAGGGGCTGCTGCCCGCCCGCGCCGCGCTGCCCTGGGGCGGCGGCGCGGCCTTCCTCAGCCGTGGCCTGGCGCTCAACGTCGACCTGCTCCTCTTCCGCGGGCCCTTCTCGATCTTCCGCGGCGGCTGGGAGCTGCCCGACGCCTACAAGCGCGGCGACCGGCGGGCCGCCCTGGCCGCGCGCTGGCGGCGCACGGTGCTACTGCTGGCGGCCGCGAACTTGGCGCTGAGCCCGCTGGTGCTGGCCTGGCAGATGCTGCACGCCTTCTACAGCCACGCCGAGCTGCTGCGGCGCGAGCCCGGCGCGCTGGGGATGCGCCGCTGGTCTCGCCTGGCCCGCCTGCAGCTGCGCCACTTCAACGAGCTGCCGCACGAGCTGCGCGCGCGCCTGGCCCGCGCCTACCGCCCGGCCGCCGCCTTCCTGCGCGCCGCCGCGCCCCCGGCGCCCCTGCTGGCGCTGCTGGCCCGCCAGGTAGTCTTCTTCGCCGGCGCGCCCTTGGCCGCGCTGCTTGTGCTCACCGTGTACGACGAGGACGTGCTCGCCGTGGAGCACGTGCTCACCGCCATGACCGCGCTCGGGATCGCGGCCACTGTGGCCAGGTGCGATGGCAGAGGGCCGGGAGGGGGCCCTTTTCCTCGGTCCTGGGTCGGAGCCTCCGCGCACCCCTCCTCCCCCTACCCCCCGCACATCCTCTGAACCGCAGGCCCCCTTCTTTCCCCACCCCGGTCCCGCCCTCTAGGTCTTTCATTCCGGATGAGCAAGGCCAAGGCCGTTCGCCGCAGCTCCTGCTGCAGGCGGCCTTGGCCCACATGCACTACCTCCCCGAGGAGACCGGCCCTGCCGGCAGGACCAGCTCTTACAGGCAGATGGCGCGGCTGTTGCAATACCGAGCGGTAAGGGTCAGGCCGGAAGCGGCGCTGCGGGGGCTTTTGGCTGCCCGCCGGGGTCTAGGGCAGGGCCCCCGGAGGGGTTGGAGGTTGCCTACCAGGCGAGTCTGGTTGCCCTCAGCAAGCGCTTCTCGGGCTCGGGCCTGCTTTCTCCAGGTCTCCCTGGTGGAGGAGCTCCTGTCCCCTGTCCTCACCCCTTTGTTTCTGATCTTCTGGTTTCGGCCCCGAGCCTTGGAGATTATCGACTTCTTTCGGCACTTTACTGTGGATGTGGCCGGGGTCGGCGACATCTGCTCCTTTGCCCTTATGGACGTGAAGCGGCACGGCCACCCTCAGGTGAGAGTCTGTCCCCGGAGGTGTGGGGTAGGTAGGTTGGGTAGGCATTGGCTTGCCTCACTGGAAGCAGAACTGGGTTCCACCCCCACCTTCACTGCTTGGCACCTGCAACCTCGAGCTCCCCACTTCACTTTCCTGAGCCTTCATTTCTCAAATGCGGGCAATGACTAGCCAGTGTTTGGGGCTCTTAGGAGGATCACGTGAGATGACAGGTGGAGAGCCCTAAGAGGGTGCCCAGCACCGTCACACACCAGTAAATGGGAGCACAGACCACTGGAGAGAAACGGCGTGGTCAGTGGATGGGGCTGGGGCATGGATGGGTTTCCTGACCAAGGCCATTGGGCCAGTTGTGGTAGCCAGTGTGCACAGGCCGGCAAAACACTGAGCCCACATCATATGCTAGCACTGGGTCTGGACCCAGGTCCTGCCCTCTGGCTGTGTTTTTTTTTTGGCTGATCTTGAACTTGTCCCCTTGTGGCCTCCATCCTTTCACCCTGGGGCTAGCGTTTCCTGTCCTGCCTACCCCACGAGGCCCCCAGCTCAGCTCTCCAAGTGGAGTTGGCTGGAGTTTCCTGGTGGCCTAGTGGTCAGGCTTTAGCGCTTTCACTGCCAGGGCGCCTGGTTCAATCCCTGGTCGGGGATCTGAGATCCTGCAAGCTGCACTGCCTGATCCTGGCAGCACATGAAGGACCATTGTTCCTTTCAGTGGCTCTCCGAGGGACAGACTGAGGCCTCACTGTCTCAGCGCGCCGAGGACGGGAAGACGGAACTCTCCTTGATGAGGTTCTCCCTGGTTCACCCACAATGGCGCCCCCCAGGCCACAGCTCCAAGTTCCTGGGGCACCTGCGAGGCCGGGTGCAGCAAGATGCAGCTGCCTGGGGTGCCAGCTCAGTGCACAGCCCCCCTGCCCCCGGGATCCTCAGCAACTCTCCCTCCCCTCTGGTGAGTCGGAGCCGGTCCCCACCACCCTCTGCCTCACCCCTTTATTAACCTGCTCGCTGGTGCCGTCTGCTCTCCTGCCTTGCCAGACCTCCTCCCTCCCCTCTGTCCTCTCTTCTGACCCTCTCTCCTCTCTCTCCCAGCCGGAGGCCTTCCTGGCCAACCTCTTGGCGCAGCCCCTCCGGCCGCCTCAAGACCTCAGCCCCACAGCCCCCTGCCCGGCCGCAGCCACGGCCAGCCTCCTGGCCTCCCTTTCCCGAATCACCCAGGACTCAAGGTGAGGGGTAGGGGCCTGAGATGCTGGGAGCCAGGGGTGGGGCTGATCCTCCAGGAGAAGGGGCACTGGAGTGGGGGGTGATGTGGAAGGGGAGTTGAAGTCAGGCTCTCCCTGGGGGAATGTGCGTGTCTTCATGATCAACTGTGCCCTCTGTTCTAGCTGTGTGTCCCCGGGAGGCACTGGGGGCCAGAAGCTGGCCCAGCTCCCAGAGCTTGCATCTGCTGAGATGAGTCTCCACGCCATCTACCTGCACCAGGTGAGCAGAGGGGGTGCCAAAAAGAGAAGGGGAGGGAGGAAGCAGCTGAACAAAGGGGAGAGTGTGGAGGGGGCTGGAGTGTAAGGAGTTACTCAACAGGAGCTGGGGGAGGAGTGTCGACAGCCTCTGCACCTGGCCTGGGGCTGGGCCTCACACCAGGACAGGACAGAGGCCTCTCATCTTCTCCCTTCCACTTAGATCCATCAACAGCAGCAGCAGCAGGAACTGTGGGGCGAGGCCTCAGCCTCCCCGCTGTCCCGGCCCTGGCCCAGCCCCCCACAGACCCTCTCTCCAGATGAGGAGAAGCCGTGCTGGTCCAGTGATGGTGAGGCAGTCAGGGTGTGCAGGGGACAGACGCTGGGGAGCTGCGGCCATCATGGCATTGCCCAACTCACGGCCTTTCTCACCAGGCTCCAGTCCCGCCTCTAGCCCCAGACAGCAGTGGAGAGCCCAGAGGACCCAGAGTTTGTTTCCTGGAGGGTTCCAGGAGGCCACAGACCCCCAGAAGGAGCCTGGCCAGGCTACTAGCACTGACTGAGTGGGCTCCTTGGGGGTCAGTATTGTCTCACGGGGGTGGAGGAATGGGTAGGATATTGGGTGGTGTCAGACTTGGAGGGACGGGAAGAGTGGTGGGAATTTGGGGTGACGGGGGTGGTCATCTCTGGACGCCTGCCAAGAGCTTTTCCTCCCCCAGGCTCCCTGGCTTCTCCAGTCATAGGACATCAGGTGAGGTGGAGTGGAAAGGCATCCTGAGCCCTCTTTCAAGACCCCCACAGATGCTTTAGTTGGGCAGGACTTGGGAGTCATTGACGAACTTGCCCAGAGCACAGAGCAGTGGTGGGAGAGGAGCTGCCCAAGGCCTCAGGAAACACGTCTTGGAGACAGTCCCCACATGGAGGGGCTAAGGGACGACCGTCGGTCCTGGAGTCGTAGCCCGGGGAGAAGTTACCAAGTGACCTCATGCCCGTGGGCAGGGCCAAGGTAGAGGCCAAGCTACACATCAGGAAGCGATGAGGGACGGGACCTGAAAGGCAGTAGGTGCTCAGGTTCATCTGGCCCTTAGGTTCCTATGGGGCTGGTGGGAGGGCATGGGGACTGTGAGTGGGAAAGACTAGACGGGCCTGATGTGTTTGGCGTTCACGGCGGTGTGACATCTTGAGAAAGTGCCCGTGGCTCCTCATGCTGTGGGGAACCAGCAGTGAAGTTTGCTCACAGCTGTGCTGCTCATCTTTGTGACCTTAGTCCTGGACTCCCCACGCCTGGCAGCCAGGGCTGTCCCTGCTTCTAGTCAAGATTAGGGAAGCCACACTGGAGAACTGCCTGCTCTTGGCTGGAAACCAGGCTTCTCCAGGGCAGGAGTCAGACAGGAGCCTGTGGGACAGGACTCCTCTGTCCAAGAGTTACCACCCCAACACCTTGCGCACAAGTTAAAAGACAAAGCTTGTCATTATTCTGTAACTGTAATTGACAGCGCTGGCTTAGGTATCTTAGTAGGTCTCCTAACTTCTGGTCCAGTCTCTCTTATGGTAAATCTTCAATAATAAATATTTGAATGATTTAGAGATTAGGTTTCAAGATAAGATACTTCTGGAGAGACGCGAGGGTAATCTAAAATTCACCTAAACACCAAAGGGCTGACTGTGGGCTCTGGAATACCGCTGCTGGGAGGGGTCTTCCAGATAGACTTAGGGTGGAATCCGAACAGTCTCCATAGACTCTGGACAGACGGTGGGAAGTCACCCTGGGAGGGGAGGGAGAGGTGGCCGGTCCCGGTAAGACCGACAGGACAGCGGTAGAGCCATAATGGAATGACAGCCCCTCTCTTCGGGCACTGCAGTGGGAAGCAAGAGGGGTCTCAGGGGCCGGGGGTGTCTGGGCCGGGCGGGTCGAAGGCCCAGGGCACCGCGCCCCGCAGATGCCGCTCCTGCAGGGAAAAGCTCTGGGTACGTATGCGGCTTGTCACCTCCTGGGTGCGCAGCGTGAGGCCGAAAATGTCCTCGTGATAGCGTTGCTGATCCTGGGAGGGAAAGAGGGCGGAGGATCAAAACCCGGGTGGAAGTGTGGAGCGAGGTCGGCCCCGCCCACATCTGGCCCCGCCCCCGTCCGGGTCTGGCCCCGGCCACGCCCCCTGCCCCCGCCCCTCCGCACCCGCAGCACGCCGATGACGTCGCCCGCCTCGTCCAGCTCCATGTCGCCCTCTGCAGCCAAGATGCGCTGCACCGTCTGCAGGACGCTGGTTGCCATAGTGACGTCGCCGCAGACAAACATGTGGCCCCGCTCGAGGCACAGCACGCGGTGCACCTCGGCAGCCAGCTCGTTTCTCAGGATGTCCTGTACGTAGGTCTGAAGGGGAGGCGGGGTTAGGGGCGGACCCCGGCGGGGCCCGCGGAGCAAAGGGCAGGCCCCTGGGGAGCGAGGGGGGCGGGCGGGTCCTGGGCGCGAAGAGGTGCCCGGGCTGCCAGGCGGGGCTGTGGTCTGGAGAGACGGAGCGGAGCCGGGGGCGGGGCTTGGGTGAGGGTGAGCCGAACCCAAAGGGGGCCCAACGAGCTGATCGGAGTGGGCCGGGCCGGCCTGGGTCTTAGAGCCCAGCTGGAGCACACGGCGGTTCTTCCTCCGTACCTAGCTTCGGGTTACCCCAGCACCCTCAGGGTCCCGCACCTTGGGGCTGTCAGGTTCCCGGGAGAAGGCGGTGAGGACGCGGCCAAACACCCCGCGCTCCTGGGCGTCCTGCACCTCGTCGCGGTAGAGATGATCGAGTTGGGAGCACCGACAGCCGAACACCAGGGTCATGGGGGCGGGCTGCAGCCCTGCGGGCATCACTGTGGCTTGAGAGCGCCCCCAACCCCTCCTGGGGGACCCAGCTCCGGGGACACCTCCCACTGGCTTTCCTCACTCAGGCCGACCGCCCACCTTTTCCTGCAGAAACCACCACTCTCCACTCTTTGGCCTCTAGGAGAGGGCTAGATGTTTTCACAGAGAAGCCCAAGGTCACAGGAGGTGGTGACTTTCCTCTGGCGGGATGGCCAGTGGTGACACTGTGCTACAGTAGGGCCTTCTGATTCAGAATCCATGCCCTTGGGACCGTGTAACCCTGCGGCCTGAGACAACCAGGTCTCCCTGCTCGGACCCCACGTTCTCCCACACCTTCAGCTTCTGTACTCTGCACCTTCCTCTTAGTCACAAGCCCCCTTTCTTTTGATCGGCCAGCTTCCCTGGGCACCCTGTACCCAATCCGAACACCCTTCAGCTTCCTGGGATCTCAGACACACTTCGTTGACCTCTGACACAGTCCAGAGTCCACCTGGGGCATTTCCGTCTTTTGAGTCCCAACCCTGTCTTCTCTAGGCTTCCAGGTTCCCTTTGTCCTTAATTCAATCCAATGCTACTTTGTGCTAGGCACCAGGAAGCCAGACCAATGGGGAACTGCTCTTGTCTCTAGGGGTCCCCCCAACCCCGGTCTAATAAACTTCACCTTTGGAGTCCTGTTTCTTGCCTTTCAGCGCCCTGCCCCTTGGTCCCCCTAAATTGTGTGACCCCCTCTTGCCTTCCGGTCATTCCCTTGGGCCCTGGCCTCACCTTTGCTCTCAATGTCGTGCAGCCGCTCCTGCCAAAATCCCCGGAAGGGGGCGATGCCAGTGCCGGGGCCCACGAGGATGCAGGGCACGTAGGGGTCAGGCGGCAGCCGGAAAGAGGGAGCCCTGGCCAAGACACCCTCCGTCAGGCCCCCTTTGTCCCCCCAGACTCCCCCACTCTTAACAACCTTGGCAGGGTGGAGAGAGGAGAACTTAACCTGCTTGCGTCTAGCTTACAGTGAGCATGGTGTGTTTAGGAAAAGAACTCTCCGTGTTGGCAGAGACTCTCGACCTGTGGTTTCTGGAGGTTCCGTCGAAGGAAGTAAAACTCAGGTTTGAACTGAAGAATGTTTTGATGTCTCAGTTTAGGAGATATAGAAAGCACGAGGAAGGGAAGGGCAGACAGCCTTTTGGTTCATAATGGGCTCACTGAGTGTATTTGAAACCGCAGCCTCAATATCGGCCTTTGGTTTGTGTTCATTAGATGGGCAGTTTATCTGTAATTTGGCCTGCTGGATGGGTTCGGGTCACTGGGCCTGGCTGGTGCATCCTGGGAACTCTTGCTTGTGCCACCTTAGGCCTCCAGCTCCTGGGTGCTGGATGGGGCAAGACTTCGGGAGGGAGGGTGTCTTGAGATCCTTCCTTTTCCCTTGAGTCCTCAGTGACACTATGGTGAGCTAACTAGTTTTCCCTGGACTAAAGGCGGGTGGCCCACAGTTCCCAGGTGCCTGCCTGCCAACATCCGAGGGACCCCAGGGATGTAGGGAGGGACACGGTACACCTTCTAAAAGGGACAGGGCCTGCTGGGGTGGGATCCCAGCCTGTTCCTGGGAGCTGCAGCTTCAAGGTAGGACCTGAAGTTCGAATCAGTGAGAGGCCCGAAGCTAAGCCAGAGTTGTGAAGTGAGTGGCTTAACGGGATGCCCCGTCCTGGCTGGGTTAGGCGGGGCCTGCCTGCTCCCACTCACATGCTCCACCAAGGCTCCCCCCACCCCCGTGCAGCTGGCCCGTCCATATGTCCTCGGCCATATGTCCTCGGCCATCTGCGTGGTGCTCTGTCCATCCTGGCTTGGACAGACGCCCTCCTCCTCCCTGTGCCCCTCCTGCGTGCCCCCCCGCCCCTGCAGTGCTCACTCACCCCCTGATGAAGCAGGGCACTGGATCTCCAGTCTTGAGTTGGCTCAGCCACGTGGAGCAGACCCCGTAGTGTAGGGGGCCCAGCCCATCTAGGGGGTGGGGAGGAGGGAGAGGGCTGCTGGTGAGGGATCCACACCCCCCCACCCTGCCCCCGGGGTCACTGCGGGGTCCCAGCCCCGTCCCCCCTGTTCCCCACCTCACCTTGGGTCCTATATGCCAGCACAGCCACCGTGAGGTGGACCTCTCCGGGGTGGGCGCTGGGGGCCGAGCTGACGGAGTAGTACCGGGGCTGCAGCAGGGGCAGCTGGGTGAGGAGCAACGGGGCGGGCAGCGCCACGGACGGGAACTGCTCCAGCACCTCCAGCAGCGTGGGGCAGCGGAACCACTTCCACTCCTCGTAGCGCCGGGGGTCCTGGCGGGGCGGGGGGTGGTAGTGAGCTCGGCTCCTGCCTCCTGTCAACCTCCCTTCTTGACCCTCCTGAGCTGAGCCTCCTGGCTGGGGGGGCTTCTCGAGCCTCATCTGGGGCCACAAACATTTCTCCAGGACCTTCCGCGTGCCTCTTTAAGGCCAGAGAATTCAGAGATGAATAGGAACACCAGAGTTGGCGGGGGGTCTTAGACCTCCAGGACTTCCGCTGGAGGTCCCCCTCCCCGCAGCCCATCCTGTCTCATGGGCCCTTGCTGACCCACCGGGGGCAGGGATTGGGGTGGGTGTGGGGGCTCCTGACCTGACTGAGGGTCTCGAGCTCCTGCTGCTCACTGGGTTCTTCGGCCAAGGTGCTGAGCAGTCGGAGAAGCCGGGGGCTGGGCGGGGAGGTGATGTCCAGGAAGAAGGTGAGAGCCTGGCGCAGCGTGCACGGGGGCAGCCGCGGGTCCCGCACCCAGCTGGGAGGAGGGCCGCCTGGGGGTGGGGTGGGGGGCATGAGGGGATACTCAGAGGATGGGGCCACACTGGGCCCGCCTTGTCCGTGGCGACGGCTGTTTCTTGGGGGAGGACGAGGAGACTGACCACACCTTATGGTGTCACTGGACGGCTGGCCCTTGGACAGTGGTGGTGGGCCTGTCTGGGTAGTCCCTGTGTGTCTATTCAAGGGCCCCTGCTGGATTGGGTTGGTCTGGTTGTGTGTGTGTGTGTGTGTGTTTGAGGGCCCCTGCTGGGTTGGCTTGGTCTGGGCCCCTGCCACTCCCCCACTCATCTTATTGTAACTCCAGGCCCGGCGGCAGTGGAGGGCAGACCTGGTGCCAGCTACAGAGCAGGCTAGACGGCTGGGGATGGGGACGTGCCCAGAGGGAGGGGTGGCCTTTTGTGGGGGCTCTGGGGGTGGGTTCTGAGAAGGGAGCCGCAATCCATGGAGGTAGCACAGTGGCTGCGAGTGGGGGCTGCAGCAGCCTTCCATTGGGTCCTGACCCTGAGGGTACCCTGGGGCCAGAGGGATGGAGCGGCCCTCGCTGGCCCCCCACCCCCCGCTCCCTAGACGGCCCCTCACCTGGGCTGCCCTTCTCCAGCTGCTCCACAGCCACAGACTCGGTGGGCGGCGGCGGGTCCTCCACGCGGCTCAGCAGCGCCTCCACGAGGCCTGGCCGGTTGGGCGGGCAGATGCCTATGTGGTCCCCCGGCTGGTACTGCAGCCCCTCCTGGCCTGCAGTGTCCAGGCGCACCAGGATGGTGGCCCGGCTGGGGTGGGGAGAGGGGAAAGTTACAAGAGGGCTGGGGGCGAGGAGGTGGGTGCTGGGGTCTGGGGAAGCAGGGGTGGGTGGGTGAGTTGGGGGTGTGGCCCTCCTCACGTGGACTTGCTGCTTTGCAGGTTTTCCACCGAGAGGACTGTGGCCTGAAACATCTTCCGTCTGTGCACGTGGATCAGGCCTGAGGGGCGAGGGGGTGGGGAGGCAAGCAGATGAGACTGAACCCAAGCCAGGGACTCAGGCCTGGCCCCTGAGTCAGTGGGTCCCGGGCCCCCCGGAGCCCAGAGGGCCGGCAGGGTTGGGGTGACGTCGGGCCCCACCTGGCAGCAGCTGGAGGCCCTCGGCCTGGGCGCTCAGCCGGTACCTCTGGCGTTTCCAGCTCCGTTTGGGGCTGAAGATGTCCTGGGCGGCGGCCTTGGCCTCCTCCCCGACGCAGAATGTCTCGCAGGAGGCCTGGGGGTGAGATGGTGAGTGTTGAGGGTCCCCGGCTGCCAGGGAGGCCCGAGCAGCAGGGAGCTCAGAGGGGCTGATCAAGGGCCCGTTGGATCCTTGCCACCTCCCCGAAACAGAGGCTGACGGCACCTTGTCCTTCAGCCCACTTGGTGCCGCTGTGCTGGCTACTCTTTTGCACGTATTTGTGTCATACCCACTCAGTAGTTAACCTGGTGAGTGTTAATCTCATGGTGCAAGAGGCACAGAACTCCTTGCACACAGTAAGTAGCCCTCAGTGAGGGTGTCTGTGTATTCAGACCTGAGGTCACAGTCTGATTCCTAGACTGAAAGTGAAAGAAAGTGAAGTTGCTCAGTCGTGTCTGACCCTTTGCGACCCCATGGACTGGAGCCTACCAGGCTCCTCCCAGGCTCCTCCTGCCATTGGGTTTTCCAGGCAAGGGTACTGGAGTGGGTTGCCATTTCCTTCTCCAGGGGATCTTCCTGACCCAGGGATTGAACCCAGATCTGCCTCTTTGTAGGCAGCCGCTTTACCGTCTGAGCCAGCGGGGAAGCCCAGGGATTCCTAGACTAACAGCTTGCAAGTCTCCATTTCCCAGGCTTTACACACCTCCTTAGAGTCTGCTGAAGATGAAATGGGAAGCTTAGCTAAAGCCCGCAAGTGCTCCTGGAGTGGGCACAGAAGGGGGGCGGGGCCTGGGGCAGGACCCCTGGGAGGGTGTGTATCCTATTTGTTTCTGCTCAGGCTTAAGCCTGGCAAACCACTTAGCCGGTCCCTTAGCGTGAAACCTATGGCTCATCCAGGATTGGCTGCCGCCTCCCCTCCCACCGTATCGCCAGTCCTGTTAATCTTTCTTTTGTGTGTGTAAAGTCTTATATCTCTTCCTTCCTTCCTTGGCCCCCTCCCTTCCTTCCTACCCCGCTCTGCTCCCACCCTGGTCAGCTCAGAGCCTTCCTGCTTCTGTCTGGATGCTCCTCCCGTCAGCCCTGCCTTTCTAAGTGCTGTCCGCCAGCCTCATGCCCACTCCCCTCTTCTCTCCTCGAGCTCCCAGCTTCCTGTCGCTTCCCTTTGTCTGAATTCTTTACTCCTGTTTTCCTTTCCCTCTTCTCCTCAGCAAGGGCTTCCCTTGTGGCTCAGATGGTAAAGAATCCGTCTGCAATGCAGGAGACCCGGGTTCCATCCCCGGGTCGGGAAGATCCCCTGGAGAAGGGAATGGCTACCCACTCTTGAATTCTTGCCTGGGAAACCCATGGACAGAGGAGCTTGGTGGGCTCCAGTCCATGGGGTTGCAAAGAGTCAGACACGACTGAGCGACTAACACTCTCCTCCCCAGCAAACCTCCATCTGTGCTGGCCGGCCCTCCCCACCCCTCCTCCTGGGGAGCCCTCCTCCTTAGCCATCAGTCCAGGCCTGCTGAGCTCAACCTTGGGAACCCTGGCGGGGCCAGCAGTGTCCTGAGCAGTGTTAGGACTGGGAGAAGGAGCCCCCCTCAGCTCCAGGAGTGGTCCCCAGACCAGGCAGGGCTGCTCTGGAGGAAGCCCAGACTGATAAAGTCCCACCTTGTTCTCCCTTAGCCCAGGAACTCCCTCCGGCTCAGGCACCACCCCAAGCCTGTCTGGCCCCTGACTTCCTATAGTTTCGCAGCTTCAGCCCTTGCCTCTGTCTTCCCTTTTTCCTTCATCCTGCCCTGCACCCTCTCCCCTGCACCCATCCGGGAGAGGGAGCGACCTGTGCCTGTGCCTGCCCTAGGCGGCCGTCTGCCTGCTGGGGCCCTGGCTGCTGCTGCTTCAGGACCATGTTGTCCATCACTACTACTCAGGACTCAACCAGAAGTGTTGGCTGTGCAGTGGGGCAAAATATAAGGGTGGATTTTGGAGGAGCTGGAAGGGGCCAGAGAACCCAAAGAGTCAGGGTGTTGGTGAGGCCCCGGCCTCCTCCGTGTGGCAGGTCTGGAGGCGGATGGAAGGAGTCAGCATTGGAGTTGGAGGGGTGGCGGGAGTTGGGGAGCTCACCTGGAAGGCCGCCTTTGCCCAGCCACGGAAGGCCTCTTCCTGGCCGCAGAGCTCGTCGCCCTGGCCCAGCTGCAGCAGCCGCTCCCCTCCCAGCTCTTCCAGCCGGGTGTCCACCGCGCGCGCGAAGGCGCAGAAGTGGGGGTATGCCCGGGAGCCCAGTCCAAACACACAGAACCTGGGGTACCGGGAGCCTTCAGGGCAGGCCCCTTCATCCTCACCCCTGGTGCCCAGGCAGCTCGCCACCCCCACCCCCCAGCAGAGCCCCCCTCGCCAAGGCCACCGGACCTGAGGGTCCCCAGGGCCCCCGCGCTGTCTGTGTTGCTGGACTCCTTTCTCTTCCTCCGCCAGGAGGACACCAGTGGGTCGGAGCAGGAGACGCTGTTGAAGCGGATCTTGTAACTCCTGCAGGAGGCCAGGGGACAAGGGTGCCACAGGGAGGAGACCCGTCAGGGCCCAAACAGCGCCTGTGGGCAGCTTCAGGGGCTCTGCCTCCGTGGCGCTGGGGGCGGGGTGGCTTGGTTTCGTGGCTGAGGGTCCGTGTCTAGGGGTCCCTGAGCCTTAGGCCCCGCCTCCCCTCCTCTCTCTGCAGGAGACAGGCCCCTCAGAGTCTCCAGGACTGAAAGTGGGTGTGTCACAAGGAAGAGGGTGTCCTGAGGCTGTGGTGGGTGGGGCTTAGCCCTGTGCTCAGCTGTCCTCCAGCTTGTTGGGAGGCTGACTTGCGGCCCAGAGAGGGGACTCTGTAGACCCCCTTTCCTTTTGTGTCTCCAAATGCCTCCCTTTCTCCCCCCTTACCCCTCCTCCTCCCCTACCCTCCCCCCCCACCCCCCACCCCGCCCCCACTCACTTGTGCTGTTCCGGCCTCGGGGAGCTGTTGTAGGGCCCAGACATCTCCATCAGGGCAGCTGCAAAACTCTGGTGAGGGCAAGTGTTAGCATCGTGATTAGTTTTGTTTTATTTCAGACTGTACAGAAGCTCATACTGCACTGGAGCGGTCCCTGTTATCATTAGTTACGATTTTAATTTTTAATTTGTTTTGAACATTTCACAAAAAGAGGTACGGGCTTTTGCAAAACATTACAGAAGTATGTCAAGTAATAAAGTAGAAACACGACCCTTCCCTTCCCTCCAGTCTCATCCGTCAGAGCAGGTGTACCACAGACAGCTGTTACACTTTCTAGCCCATTTTTCATTGTGCTTAATATATGTCTGTATTTATAGTTTATTTACTTGGCCATGCCACGCAGTTTGTGGGATCTTATTTCCTCGACCAGGGGTTGAACCTAGGGTCCCCCAAGGTGAAGGCACCATGTCCTAACCACTGGACTGCCAGGGAAGTCCCTAGTTTTCCTTTTAAGTGAAAATGGGGTCATATTATGGTTACCTGCTTTTTTGCCAATAATCTATCATGGGTGTCCTTCATGTCCACACACCAACACTGACCTCAGTCTTTTAAATGACCACACAGCATCCCATCATGTGTAGGTACCGTTAGGTATGAGACCTCCCTCTGACAGGGACATCTGGATGGTCTACGAACAATGCTCAAACACTCATATGTGCTTGCTTCCTCCTTTTTATATTTCAGGAGGGTAGTCCTTGGAGGTGGACTTTCTGAGCCAGGATTTGAAGACTTGGGTCATCAAATTGTCCTCCAGGATCCTATCCATGCTGGAGGTGACCACTCCGTAATGTTTCAGCCAATTTGATAGGTGGAAAACAGCTCTCAGTCTCCCTGCGTTGTCCTGATCACTAGCGGCGCTAACACTTTCTAGAAAGCTGAGCCGTTATCACGTGCTGCCACGGAAACAGCTTAGAACTACACATGCCAACCTTTGCATAGGATGCAGATGCCTTTAGGTGGTGGGCCTACAAGTTCACCGCAATTAGCGTGCACTACTTTATTTTCTGAACATTTTCTTGAAGTATAATGTACCCACAGAAAAGCACCCATGTTATAAAATGCCCAGCTTTATAGCTTTTCACAAACTCAACCTACCTGGGTAGTCAGCATCCCATCAAGAAACGTCACCAGCGTCCTAGAAGTCACCTTCGGGTAACCCGACCCCAGGTCCCCACCTCCCGCCCTGGAGTCACCACTGGCTCTCCTGATTAAAACACCAGAGATGTGTCCTCCCTGTTTCTAAACTTGGTGCAACGTGAGTCTGATGGTCCGACTCTCCGTGTTTGGCTTCTTTCCCACTTGGACATGATGTTTGAGATTCATCCGTTTCATTGTGTGTGGTTGTAATTTGTTCACTCTCATTGATGCATCGCGTTTGAAAAGACCACGATGTATTTTTCCCATCTATGACTGAGAGTCATTTGAATTGTTTCCAGTGCGGGGATACCATGAGGAGTGCTGCTATTAATATTCTTGTTCATGTCATTAGTAAATATATGCCATTTTCTGTGGGGTAAAGTCCTAGGTTTCCTCCATTAAAAAAGGAATATGTGCATACATTGACGCGCGAAATTTAAGGGTGCAGTTCAAATTGGTTTGGCCTTTGGGCAGTTTCAAGGTTAGACATATGTCTACCCAGTGACCCAACAGTTCCACTCCTAGGCATTTATCCAAGAGAAATGAAAACATAAGGCCACAAAAGCCTTGTACAAAACTGTTCATAACAGCTTTATCCACAATAGCCAAGCGCTGGAAAACAGCCCAGGTGTCCGTCAGCAGGGGAGCAGAGAAATAAACTGTTCACGCCCCTGAGGTGGACAGGAATGAACCACTGAATTGTCCAACAGCGAGATGAGCCTCCAAAGTCGGGTGGGGGAAAGAAGCCTGACACCGCGTGCCCCTTTCCGTGACCTTCTAACGCAAGTGACAGGAATCAGGACGGGGGTCGCCTTTGGTGGGGAGACTGGGAAGCAGATTGACTTGGGGCCTTTCTAAGTGCTGGGAATGTTCTCTGTCTCGGAAGGATCGTGGGTCCCACGGATGCAAACACGACTCTCATCCTAGAAACAGCTGGTGAGTGTGTTTTTCTTTAGAAGGGAGGTCAGACGCAGGACTGAAGGGGCAGCGTGGTGGGGGAAAAGCCCTCTGTGGGCATCCTGCTCTAGGGGACTTGTGGTGTAAGTGCAAAGAAGACATCTAAAAGCAGAAGCAGACAAGAGCTCCAGAAAGGAATGCAGCTAGGGGCTGCCACGACCGGGAAGCAGGGAAGGTAAGGGTTAACAGTCAGGTATCGGACTCAACTCTAGTTGGTTTCTTTCAAGATCTGTTCAGAAAGTGAGGTTACCTAATTTCTGTTAGCGTCGGAGCAGTGGTCTTGTCTTTTGTTAAGAAAGGAAGAAAAGACAAAAAGCTGAGATCTCACTTTAGCTGCTGTCTTTCCCATCTGTCAATGCCTGACCAGTCAGGAAGTGCCTCCCAAGTGTGAAACGCTTGCTCTGATAGTGGAAGTGACTCGGACTCAGGGTGCTGCCCAGCCACACTCAGTTTTGAGTCTCCCTTCTTGCCAGTTACCCCCTTCCCTGGCAGGCCTCACCTCTCCATTCTCCGGGGGATCACCATTCCCAAAGGTGCTGGTCACCACCAGCACCAGCGCCTCGTGCTCCAGGGACACCACGTCATACTCATCCATGCACAGGACCTGCAGGCAGGGAGAAGACAGGTGTCCTGGGGACCCAGGCCCGCTGCCCTGGTCAGTTTCACTCTCGTCCTCCTGGGAGGGCGAGACTCAGGCCCTCACCTGATCCCTGCATCCCTGAGGGTCCCGGGCTCCTCGTGGGCCCCGACTGTGACCCTATCCCATCCTCCAGCATGTGAATGAGGATAGGGCCAGGATGCGCCCCCCCCCCCCACTTCTTTTCAGACCCTTGCCCACTGGGCTCAGCCCTACCCGGGGGTCGAAGGCCTTCCGGAAGAGCCTCCCCAGCTGCTGAGCATAGCTCTGGGCCCGGCCGGTCTCAGAGGCATACAGGATGGTCGCTTTCACTCGCTTGGCCATCAGGGTGCCCATGAGTGAGGCAGAGATCTTCACCGCGCTGTGGGCGAGGAGGGGGTGAGGGGGTCCCAGGCGCACAGAGCCAGGGGCCTCCCCCTGCGAGGGGTTTGCAGGGGTAGTGTGCCCAGACCACCAATGGGGGGGGATGGTCCCCTGGGGTATGGGGGAAGGGCAGCCCCCCACCCGGCTGGGGGAGGCACCTACTTGGCCACTTCCTTAAAGGTCTTCTTCCTGGTGATGCCGGCACCCTTGGCCGCGCTCCCCTTCCAGGGGTCTGGCTGCAGGGGGATGAGGACGGGCAGGAGTGAGGGGGGAGAGGAGAGAAGAAAGGGAGGTTGGAGGCTCCTGGAGGCTGCTCTGTTAGAGCTGGAGGAGTGGGCAGGAGCCCGTGGGGGGTGGGGTGGGTACCTGGTAGTGGAAGGCAGGGGACAGGACGTAGTTGACCATCTCCTGGTGGAAGACGGGCGTGAGGCTGCCCGAGATGGGGGGCACAATCCAGGCCCAGTCGGCGGGGCAGCCCCCCCTGGCCTTCTGCTCGTTGTCCAGGTGCTTCATGAAGGACACTGTGGCGGCGTGGTGGTCCACGATGGTCACCTTGGCGAGCTGGGGAGAGGGAGGGAAGGGGCGGGGCCAGGCTGAGGCCCAGCCCACAGAGCCGCACTTCCACCACTCACCCCACACCTACATGCACGGCCTTCCTGGAGCCAGCGCCACCCCTGCCTGGGGTGCTCGTGGTCCTGCTGCCAAGTCAGTGGCAGAAGCAGTGGCTTTGAGCTCTGACGTCTGTGTGCCCACCTTGACCCAGCCCACACATCAAGATAGCCGAAGCTCTCGAGACCCCGCAGAAGTACTCAGCAAACCCTAGTTTCCTCAAGTTATAATGCTCAGCATGCAATTGATCCTAGAATTAGAGGTTCCAAAATCCAGTGGGTCCCTAAAGCGCGAAGCCTGGAAGGGCCCCCTACCGGGCATGGGCCAGTCGGCTGGGTTCCCGTACTGGGACCTCTGGCCTAGGCGCTCAGAGCCCACCATCTAAGTGCCTCCCTCTCTTCCAGCCCCGCTCCTGGCCTGTCAGGGCCCGTGTACCTGAAAGCTGTGCAGCACAGCCAGGTTGATCTCCACGGCCGCCTTGTCCTTCCACAGGGACGAGGTGGTCCGCGTGTCGAGGTCCATGCAGACAGCCACATCCTGGGGGCAGAGGTGCCCGGCATCGGTTGGAATGGGGGTGGGGGAGGGTGGGCAGAGAACATCTCTGTCTCTAACTCATGAGGGGAGGGAGTGTGTGTGGGTGGGTGGCCATCTGGAGGCCCACTTGCTTCACAGGGCCAATTCACGTGCCTGTCTGCAAAGGCACCTCAGGGCTTCAAGGGACCCTGGTGCCAGTGACTTGCCGGCCCTATTGATTTTTCATGTCTAAAATGGGTTTTAACATGTTTTGAGTCAAAATACCCATTGAGAGAGCCTCCCAGGAGGCACTAGTGGTAGAGAACCTGCCTGTCAAGGCAGGAGACATAAGAAATGCAGGCTCAGTCCCTGGGTCGGGAAGATCCCCCGGAGAAGGGCATGGCAGCCCACTCCAGTGCTCTTGCCTGGAGAATCCCATGGACAGAGGAGCCTGGTGGGCTACAGTCTATGGGGTCGCAACAATCAGACACGACTGAGTGACTTAGGACACACATGCACACTCACGCTTTGAGAAACTGATGAAAGCTCCAGCCCCCATTCCCCGAAAAATAACTACATCTTCACACGTGGGTACCCCCTTTTCCCTGACCTTCGGTTCTAGCTCAGGAGGCTGGACCTGGCGTTTTCAGATTTCTCCCTGTTGCTGACATCCGGTACATCCCCCCCACCCCCGGCACACTGGTCCTCACCTCCAGGATGTTGTAGCGGTGAGGGTCACACAAGTTCCGTGTGCCAATCTCCGTGCTCATGTACCAGCCACTGAAGGGGGCCGCGGGGAACTCCAGACCCCCGATTTCCAGCAGCATGTTGGACACGGCCGGGAGGGCATACCAGCGCAGGCCCAGGGCTGCGAACCACTCCAGTCTGGGGCCATCAGGGCGTGGGATCAGCCTCTGTGGAGCCGTACCCGCCTGGCCACCCCCCACCTCCCCCAGCCCCTC
Organism: Oryx dammah; assembly: GCF_014754425.2. Lineage (NCBI taxonomy): Eukaryota > Metazoa > Chordata > Mammalia > Artiodactyla > Bovidae > Oryx > Oryx dammah. Next base: position 113,437,053 of record NW_024070202.1, on the reverse strand, counting down.
TGTGCTCACGTGGGGTGCTCCAGGGGCACTTCGAGGACCAGCTCGGGGGGCAGAACAAAGAGCTCCGGAGCCTCATCTGGGGCCTGGAGCAGGAGGGGCAGCACGTCGAAGCGGCCGTTTCCGGGGGCCCAGCCGTGCTGGACGCAGAGCTGCGGGGAGCAGCGGGAGGGGTCTCGGGGCCAAGCCCTGCGGGCTCCTCGGGGGCCCCTCCTCCTTCATCTCACTGTGGTGCCCTGCCCCTCTACGCTGACCGCCCTTCCACTGGACCCTCCTGCCTCCTCCCAGAGTCCTCACTGGCTGGCTTTCCCTTCTCCTCTCCCCGTGCCCACCTCCGTGATCTCTACGTTGGCCGGGTCCCCACGCACAGAGCCGTCCTGTTGTCTGTAGCCCGCGTAGCGCACCAGCTGGCTGTTCCAGATCCGGAAGTCTCCACGGCCTGGGGCACGCTGCGGGAACACTGTGATGGCCGAGCTGACACGGGGACGAGAGCTGGTCAGGGCCCAGGTCCACGGCCTGCGCTGGGGCAGGGTGGGGTCTCGAGCTGACGGGGTGGGGGCGCTCACCGAAGGTTGCCGCGGTTGGTGGCGTACTTGATGTGGTTGCAGATGTAGGTGAACATCTCCTGTGCTGAGCTGCAGTCCCGGGCATCGAACACCTGAGCCGGCCGATCAGGGAGACAGGAGGGAGGTGCGAGTCTTGAGCAGCAGCCCCATGAGAAGGGAGGGAAGTGGGGCAGGGACTGACGACATTACCGCAGCCCTTGAAGGCTGGCGGTGCCGAGAGCTGTGAACTAGGGCTCTTTTTTCTCCGGGCAGCCTCCCTGACCCTTTGGGCCCACACCGATCCTTCCTGTCCGGCATAGCGTGGCCTGTTCCTTATGCTGGCGAGTATCTCCCCATCCCTCTAGGCTGACCTGGTCTCTGGTACAGAGGAGGGACCCAGTCATTGCCAAACTGATCACTGGGGAAAGGCCACCAAGTGACTGGAAGGCCACCCAGGGTGTGGATGTCGAGAGTTCCCTGTTTCTCACGGTGCTCAGGCAAAGGCGGGTGAGCCCGGCCCGTCTTCTGACCATGCTTGGGCACACATGATGGGAAGGCGGGGATGACTGCATCAGGTGGCCTCCGGGGACCCTGCCCATCCTGGCTTTCTGATGCTAGGAGGAGCCATCCTAACTGGCGGGGTGGAAGCCCCAGAGGCTGGGAGGTCTGATTCCTGCTTCAGGGAGGAGAGGACTCCTGTTGGTGATGGCAGCAGGCATGGGGTCAAGGGTGGGTCAAATACAGAATCTCATGGATTCAGAGCTTCAACCAACTTCAAGGGTTGTGCCAGCGTCAGACAGGACTGTTCTGATTTTATTCAGGACTCCTTTGGGATTTACGGGGCATGTGGCTTACTTCCAAATTCTCTGGTGTTCAGTTACCGCTAAGGAGGCCAAGGTCACGGACCCAGCTCCCCCGTGGGTCAGGGTGTCCCAGTAACGTGGGCGGGCTGGCTGTGAGTCATGTGGCGGGCGTGTGGAGGAGGGTGTGGGCCAGAGGCTCCGGTGGGGGGCGGGGGTGGGGGCAGGGGGCTGTGCTGGGAGGGAACGGTGTTTGGAGTGAGGAGGCTGGGATGGGCAAGTGAGGGCCTTTTCTGGAAGATTCTGTTGCTCTGACAATACACCCCCCAACTCCACCCCTGCCCCAGGGATCACTGCTAAGCTGTCCTCACCTACACAGTGCATATCTCTGTCCATCTGGCCATTTCTCCGCACCCAGCCAGGGCACTGCTGTGAGTCTTAGCAACCAGCTTTTGGCTCCTGGGCTGAAGGCTCTCCCGGGATGCTAGTCTCTAGGGGAGTCTCCCCATTGCTGGGACCACCCCTCCTGCCCTGGGAAGCCTCGGGAGCTTGTCACACTCCTCTTTTTTTCTCTTCTGCATCCCCTGGCTCCCACACTGGGTGCCTGCCGGCCGGCCATACCTGCAGCTTCCCCCACTGGATGCGGCCCACGCAGCGGGGTGCATTGCGCCAGGCCTGCTTGGCCCCGAACACCAGCTCGCTCTCTCGGAGGTGGTAGGTGCCCGTGGATGCCACCTCGGCCTCCACCTCCTGAAGCCGCTCCTCATGAGCCTGGGAGCCGCTCCTAGGAAGGAAGAGGGGAGTGGGAGGAAGTCGTTGGCAGGGGAGGAACCCCCAGGCTCAGCAAGCGTTTTTTAGGGGGGTGTGGTGTTGGCGGGGGTTGAGCTCAGGACCCCCCTCCCCCGTGTAGTATCAGGATGCGGGGAGGGAATGGGAGCTGCCTCGAGGGAAGCGTCATCCAGTTCTTGGTCTCAGCAGGACCTGAGCCGAAGGACAAGGAGGGGCTCAGGGGCTCAGGGGCTCAGGGGAGGGTCTCACCTCTTAATGGAGCTGTAGTACTGGTTGATGAAGTCCCTGGCCTGGCTCAGCAGCTGCTCAGCGGGTGGAGGTCCTTGGGAGGGCCGAGTCTGCAGTTTCCGGGGCAACACCAGGGAGCCGAGGCAGCGTCTGGGAGTGCAGGGCCCGTCCTGGGTCGGTGGAGGAGAACCGAGGTCAGGACCAGATCAGGGCTGGCAGCGGGTTGAGGGGTATGGGGCTAGGGCCTGGAGGCAGAGTCTGGGACCCCAGGGAGGGCTGGGGGCTGGGGCTCCCAGCTAAAACTTGAGCAAACAGCCGGGAGGTTGGGCTGGGTTAGGGCGGCTTGATAATGAACAAAGTGCCCCCGGCACGTCCCTCAGCCCCTCCAGTTCCTCCTGGACCCTGACCTGGGTCGCGGGTGGGGCCCCAGGCCTCACCTGCTGGGACTGCGCGCACAGAGTGTCGTAGGTGATGCTCCCCAGCTCCCAGTTCTTCACGCGAGGGAACTTGGGCCCCTCCGGAGGCCGGGCCAGTGTGGGGCTGCTGGGAGCTGGGCTGGGTCGAGAGAGAGAGAGAGAGAGAGAGAGAGAGAGAGAGAGAAAGTACGGGACCCTTGGGGAGTGTCCCAGAGGCCTCTCTGGCCGCGTCAAGAGCCCCATGACTCATTTCTTGCCTGCCACATGCTTTCTCACCTTTCCTCACGGCACCCACCACGGCCTTAGGAGGCTGGTGGTATCGCCCCCTGCCTCCCCTGGGGGTACAGATGAGAGATCTGAGGCTCAGAGGATGCCAGGATTGTCCAAGGGCCGAACTGCCCCTTCTATACCCAGGCCCACCTCACACCCACCCTGGATGCTCGGCCAGACCCAGAGCCGCGGGGGCTGCGGCGCTGGGATCTCGAGGCCCTGGTTCAAGGCTGGTCCTGGTCCCCACGGCCTCCTCTGGACATCTTCCCAGAGGCTGACATGAGCCCTTGCTGGCCTGGAGGGGGATGAGCCTGAGGAAGCCCCGGTGGGGACTCCTGGCCCAGATTTCCCTCCAGTTCACTCCCCTCCTGACAGTAGCTGCAGTGTGTGTGTGAGGGGAAGCCTAACGGGCCTTATCACTTCCTCCCAGAGCCGCCGGCCCAGCCTCGAGGAGGAAGGGAGGACCTCGGGGCTTAGAGCACCCGGTGCTCAGGGCTCCTGGCCCCTGGCCCTTCCCCGCAGAGCTGCTTGCCTGGCCTGGCACCCCACCTGGTCCTTCTTCTCCCCAGGGACCTCTGCCCTGGAGGCGGGTGGGGGAGGCGGGGTGGCCCTGCTGGGGTCCGGGGCTGCAGGCTGAGTTTTGGGGTGGCCAGTGGGATGAGGGGTCTGGAGCAGGGGATGAGGGGACCTGGCTGCCCTGTGCTTTCAGTTCTTCCCGAGGCTCTCAGTCTCTCCCCTATGGCCTCAGTCCCTCACCCCATCTCTCCCCAGCTCCTTTCCGTTCCCATTAAATTGTCATGGCCGTGTGTTTGAAGTCTTGCTGTAAACTAGCAACTCAGAACAACCCCGTGGTGGTAAAGGACCGCTCGGTCCATATTTGATATAAATGGAGGTTCAGAGAGGTTAAGTAAGTTGTTTCGAATCACACAGCTCTTGGCTGCTGAGCAGCCCGAAAACCCTGGCCACGCACACCTGTGACGCTGGCACCCTCGCCTCAGCTTTCAGCTGCTGCTTGCTGGCCCTGATTCGGGCCTCTGGTCTGAGCCTCCTTGGCGATCTGTCTGCACCGAGAGCCTTTGGCATCTGCCACCTGGCTCTCTGGAGTGGGAAGCAGGCTCCAACCCTTCCCAGCCCAGCCTGCAGGCCTCGATGGCTGCGCCCCCACCCTGCCACCTGTGCCCCAGCCTCTGTGGCCCTCACCTGTGGTCTGGCGCGTGCAGGGTGGTGGGTGCGGGGGCCCGGCTGGGCTCAGGTGCCGGGGAGGCCGGGCCCTGCTTGCCACATAGCCCGAAACCCAGCCCCAGCCCCAGGCCGCAGGGGGGCCCGGGCTCCTGGCCCACACTCTTCAGGTTGCCCATGTCGCTGGGGCGGGCGGGCGGCCTCCGTTTGCTCTGTGGCTCCCAGCAGAGCCTCGGGCCTTTTCCTTAGGAAGGGGAGGGGGCGGTAGGAGGGGGCCCTCGCCCCGCCCCATCCCTCACACACACAATGGGACAGGAACTAGCCCGGCCGGGGAGGCTCCAGATCCTCGGCTCCACGCCCGCTGGCCCAGAGGGTGGAGGGCCAGACGCTTGGGTTCCGCTCTGAGAAGGAGGGTGATAAGGGGGAACCCAGGTGTCTGGCAGAAACCTAGGGCCGGAGCACAGGGACTAGGGTGCAGCGGGATGGTGAGGTGGGCTAGCCAGAGCTCCCGAAAGAACCCTCCGAGGGTGTCTGACCAGAAGGGAGACCTTCCACCTCGCCCTTGCTGGCCTCGCCCTGAGGCGTCAGGCAGAAGGTGGTCACTGTGGCCACAGCAGGTAACAATGAGTCCCTTGCTCTCAGTGACCACAGGGACTGCTAGGGTCACCCCAGGGCTCTGCTTGACCACCTTGCTGACATCTAAGCACTCCTGGACTCTTACTGTTGAGTCCTTTCAGGTTCCTGGGGATACAGGCCCAGCAAGGGGGCACTGACCCTTTGTCCTTGGGTCTGGCATTAGGGTATTCCATTCCCTCCCGGCCCCTATTTCCTGGAACCCCCGCTCCACCCTGCCGCCCCTTGTGACTCAAGTTGGGGGACACAAAAGGGCAGGAAGCTGCGATCCAGGGCCTCCACCCCCCACCGTCATCCAGTGACGAATGCTTCCCCAGGGGGTGGGGGTGGGGGGTAGGTCAGCAGATAGACCCAGCGGTCAGGGCTGAGGCAGGGACTGCCCACTGGGGAGATCATGGAGCCCTGGCAAGCGTGCGGGGTGAGGGAAACTACAATTCCCAGGATGCAGGTGGTGTACTCAGGCACTCCTCAGACACCATGAGCCATAGTGCATGCTGGGGTTTGCAGTTCTAAGCCATGTAGGGGCTGGAGAAGGGCCGTAAGCTGGGGCTTCAGCATCTACAGGGGTTCCAGCCTCATGGATCTGAGACCACGCAGACCAAGAGAAACTGCGTCAAAGAAACAGAGGTTGAGCGACTGGGATGGGCAGAGACCAGGAGAGGCAGACAGGCAGACAAACAAACATGTAGATTTGTGTTGGCTGAGCTCCTTCGAAAAGCAGTGGAAGATATGATGGGTGCGGGCCTGGGTGGGGGGCGAGCAGGCGGACCAACCGGAAGGAACGGGCCGTGCTGCGAGCTCTGGGGTCACACCAAGAAGGTGGGGTCTGCCGGTCTGCAGGGAAGAGAGTGAGGGGGGCCTTGTGTGCCCAGACAACCCTGACCTCCTGGGCTCCCAGAAACTTTGCTGCCCCTCTCTCGGCCAGGGGGCAGGACAGATTCAGAAGTATGAGGCCTGTGTTCATCTCGGCCTGTCCCCCCCGCCCGCCCCTCCGCTGGCCCTGGAACCCAAGGCTCCACCCCACTCGCCTCCGGAGGCAGGAGACAGACGGGGGCCAGGCCCCTACCTCTCATACATTCTCCCCACCACGGTGGAAGCAGATGGACCCCATTTCTGGCTCCCATGTAGCCACCACCTACAGTGCACATGACTGAGAATGGCTCCTTCTTCCAGATTCCAGCTAACAGCTGTGACTGGCCTCCCCAGGGACAAAGCGGCAATGGGCCATAGACGCTGAAGTCACTACGACCTCTCGCCTGCAGCCCTGGCCACAGCCCTTCCCTGTGGACTCTTGACCTCGAGGTCTCCCCTCCCATCTGCGCTCCACACTGCCGCCAGATCCATCTCAAAGTCAGGGCTGACCTCATGCTTTGACCCTTCTTGAAACCTTCAACCCAAGGTCGACACACTGGCCCCGGGGCCTCGATTCCCGTCCTGTGCTACTCACAGCCCTCTGTTCTAGACAAACGGGCTTCCGCACAGGTTTCCAAACAGTCCTTGTGACCTCCTGCCCCTGGGCCCTTGCTTATGCCACCCTCATGCCCTCTCCCTTAGCCCTCCAACTAAGGAGGATCTTTCTTTTCCTTCCTTGTGGCCCAGCCATGGCTGCCCCGGAGGTATCCTGCCCAGGGAGGACCTGCGACAGGAGGTACAGGTGTGATGACCTGAGGCTGCCCAGCACCCAACCAAGACCACCTGCTCCTGCAGGGCTTCAGACAGCCCCCGGCCCCGAGGTTCGTGAGTTCAGCACTGTTGCCCACGGCAGGGGAGTGGGGAGGTCTCTCCAGGCCGTCTTCCTGCGGTGCTCCTGTCAGCCTGCTGAGACCATCTCAGGCCTCGCTGTGGTTCGAGGCCAATCCCATCCAGTCCTCCCTCCCCTCTCCTCCCACAGATGTCAGACCTGTGTCCTGTCCCACGCCTTTCCGTTATCTTTCACAGGCATGAATCCCTTTGCTTCCAATTCCTTCTGGGTGTGCTTCCTGGAGGACAGACGGCCCCGCTGTGTTTCCTCGCTTCCACCAGCCCGCTTCTCCAGGCTCCCCATGCCTTGGGAATATCTCTTGCCCTGGTTCCTCCCAGGGGCAGTTCCCGGGCAGATTTCTCTTCCAAATGAACTTGCGTTGCTCTGGAAGAACAGAGCAAGTGCTGCTCCTCTGGGGTCCGACCAGGCCTACATCTTCTGCACCAAGTAGGTGCTTTGTGGATATTGGCTTGTGCAGCTGCAGATGCCTGCAGCCGTCTGGGGCCGGCAGCTATGTTTTCGAGGCAGTTGGAGAGGGGCCGCTGAGCAGGAAATTGGCTGAGGCTCGTGGGTCTCGATGGGCAGAAGGAGTGGGTTGGACTGGGCAAGGTCATGGTGCCGAGAGGGGGCCTTCTCTGGACAGGGAGGCTGGGGACAGTGGAGTGCTGCTGCACGGACGGCGGGGACCAGGGGCCCTGAACTGGTCTGGGCAGAGGGAGGCCCGCAGTGGTTTTAGGAAGGAAGACAGAAAAAGTAGAGCTAGTGAAAGCCAGAGGTGAGGCTTTACCGCAGGGGAGTTTCTGCTGCATTTCCTGGAGTTTTGGCCAGCACTGCCCCATGTGTCATAGCTCCCATCCAGAGACCCTGGCATGCTTGATCCTTTGACCCTCCCATCTCTGGGCTGGGGTCATTCCCATCTCTCCACAGACCCTGCCTTGATCTTTACCAGCCATCCCCAGTGGGCATTAAGTCTTATGAGTCTAAGTGACTTATTACTCTTCTTAGCAACTGCGTTTTTTTTTTTTTTTTGAAGTTGGGGTAGAATTGCTTTACAATGTTGTGTTAGTTTCTGCCATACAGTGAAGTGAATAAGCTATATGTATACACATATCCGGCTTCCTGTGTGACTCAGTTGGTAAAGAATCTGCCTGCAGAGGAGACCTCCTGCCAATGCCCTGGATCAGGAAGATCCCCCGGAGAAGGAAATGGCAACCCACTCAGTATTCTTGCCTGGAGAATTCCACGGACAGAGGAATTTGCTGGGATACAGTCTACAGGGTCGCAAGAGTCGTGTGATTCAGTGACTAAACCACCACTATACACATATCCCCTCTGCCTTGTCCTCCCCCAATTCCACCGTGTAGGTTAGCAATTGCGTTTTAAAGAGTAATTGCTGGGCTGCTTTGGCGGTCAAGTGGTCAAGATTTTGCCCTTCCAGTGCAGCGGTTGTGGGTTCGATCCCTGGTCCAGGAAACCAAAATCCCACATGCTGCATGCGCGCCCCCCCCCAAAAAAAGAGCAATTGCTGAAAAATCAAAAATTTCAAAATCCACAGAGTTGAAATTTCCATTGATGGGAGAGAATTTTAACTTATTTTTTCTTAGCTGCACTGCATGGCCTTCAGAATCTTAGTTCCCCAACCAGGGATTGAACTTGGTCCCCCTGCAGTGGAGGCGGGGAGTCCTAACCACCAGACTGCCAGGGAATTTCCAAGAATTTTCATTTTTCAAAAAAAAATTTTTAATTGAAGGATAATTGCTTTACAGAATTTTGTTGTTTTCTGCCAAATATCAACATGAATCAGCCACCAATTCAGTTCAGTTCAGTCGCTCAGTCATGTCAGACTCTTTGCGGCCCCATGGACTGCAGCACGCCAGGCCTCCCTGTCCATCACCAACTCATGAAGCTTGCTCAAACTCATGTCCATCAAGTCGGTGATACCATCCAAGCATCTCATCCTCTGTCATTCCCTTCTCCTCCCGCCTTCAATCTTTCCCAGCATCAGGGTCTATTTAAATAAGTCAGTTCTTCCCATCAGGTGGCCAAAGTATTGGAGTTTCAGCTTCAACATCAGTCCTTCCAGTGAACACCCAGGACTGATCTCCTTTAGGATAGACTAGTTGGATTTCCTTGCAGTCCAAGGGACTCTCAAGAGTCTTCTCTAACACCACAGTTCAAAAGCATCAATTCTTCGGTGCTCAGCTTTCTTTATAGTCCAATTCTCACATCCATACATGACCACTGGAAAAACCATTGCTTTGACTAGACGGACCTTTGTTGGCAAAGTAATGTCTCTGCTTTTTAATATGCTGTCTAGGTTGGTCATAGCTTGCCTTCCAAGGAGGAAGCCAAATATCAGCATGAATCAGCCTTGTCTCCTCCCTCTTGAAGCTCCCTCCCATCTCCCTCCCCACCCCACCCCTCTAGGTTGTTACAGAGCCCCTGCTTGAGTTCCTTGAGTCATACCGCAAATTCCCACTGGCTCTCTTAACTTACTTGGGATTTTGAGCAGGAATGGACTTTGGAGAGGATCAGTTTGGGATCCCCAGCTGCGACAGTGGCTGTGTTTTCTGCCCCTGGGGAGGCCAGTCCTGAGCCCCCAGCCCCCAGCTCCCATCAGTCCTGATCCATGAGGGTGAGAGACCCTTCTGTGGGTGATTAAGCCAGGCCCTTGGTGCCCCCTGCTCCCTCAGAAGGCAACCCACCTTACTCCTGCCTTCCCCCTCAGAGCAGGAAGCCCTGCAGGGCTGGGGGCGGGATGCCCTGACCTTGGGGAAGGGAAGGCCCTGGCTGGGGTGGGGGCGTGTGTCCGGGCTGTGGGACTGTGGAGGCTGGTGGCATTGGCAGGGGGGCCGAGCGGAAGGCCCTGGCTCTTTATAGCCCAACCCGGGGTTGTTCAGTGTGAGGTGGAAGTGCTCCACCCTCCCCGCTATGAGCAGCTTCCTTCCCGCCTGCTGGCAAGCCTGGGTGGGGAGCCGAGGGGAAAGGAGGGGAGGGAGGCTGGAAGCGGGTTAGCGGGGAGCAGGCAGCCCTCTGGGGCCCCCCTTCCCCCGAGGCTGTGGGGGGTGGGGGTGGGGTGGGGTGGGGTTTGATCCTCAGACTGTAACTCACGTTGGGGTTGGGAGCGGCGAGGTTGGCCGAGCTTCCCGACTGCAAAGCAGAAAGCTGGGTCTTTGGGGGTGGTGGTGGGGGCTATGGCAGGGTGTGGGGTGTTCAGGGCTCAGGGCCTGGAAGATGCTGGCTGTCCAAGGGGCTCCTGGCGGGCACCAGGGCAGCCATCTAGCGAGCCCTTCCTGAGGACGCCACATGGAGGCAGCAGAGAGCTGGAGAGAAGAGGCTGCTGCAAAGGCCTGAGCTAAGATTCCCAGACCCTCAGGGAGACCCGGGCTGCGCTGGGGACTGTGGCGTGTGCCTGGCCGGGTTGGTGGGTCCACACTAGCTCCCTGGGACCCTGGAGTGGTTCGTCTGCATAAACCTGAAGCCCCTGATGATGACTCTGTGACCAGTCCAACCCTAGAGGAGCAGGGGTCCTCCTCTTAGAAAGCCCACCCCCACCACCCACTCTCCCTCCCTGGGGAGATGGTACTAACTTCCTGAGGGAAACCTGGAGTCTCCTTGATTCTCCTTGATGTTTAGACTCTTCCTTCTCAGCCACAGTTGATTCTCTGCCTCTGTGTGTGTGTATATGCAAGTAGGAGGATGTGTGGTTGTGTGCGAACGTGTGTGTATATGATGTGTGTGTGTATGCACGTGTGTATGTGTGTCTGCGTGTGCACATTCCCTTAGGCAGTGTGACCCGGGGCTCACTCCTTTCCCTGCCTTCTCTTCTGCTCCCTGCCCCTTCCAAAGCTAACGTGGACCAAGAACATCAGGGTGGAAATTAATGTTTTCACATCCCTGGGGACTAGAAAATGCCCTTTGTTCCCGAGATCCTGAGTGAAAATGAGGTGTTTTTAGGGTCAGGCTGAGGTTTCCTGATGGACGACCATGGGGGTCCCTATGTCAGGCCATGGGGGGCCCTACCTAGAAGCGGTGGTTGTCGGGGATCAGCCTAGCAGGCCCTACGCACTTCCTCTCTCCTCCTCTCTCCTTCAGTCCCTCTGGCTGCCCAGTTTCCTGGTGTGGTTGCTGGTGTGGTTCTGGATCTCTAGGGCATGAGGACTTGGAGCATCTAGTGTGCCCAGCATGGAAATTCTATAGCAACAATCGCTGGGGACTGGCAGGGCAGCATCTCTTCCCACTGCCTCTCAGGTGCCCCTGGGCCAGGGACAGACTCTCTCTCCAAACCAGAGTGGAAGAGAAGTCTTTATATCCTTGCTTCTGATCTGTGAGATGGAGAGACCCTGATCCCAAGCCCTGGTACACCTTCAGTCGTTTGTCTTTCCCCTGTCCTCCCAACCAGATCACAAGCCCCTTGACTTTCATCTCATCCTCTGTCGTCCCCTTCTCCTCCTGCCTTCAATCTTTCCCAGCATCAGGGTCTTTTCAAATAAGTCAGCTCTTCGCATGAGGTGGCCAAAGGATTGGAGTTTCAGCTTCAGCATCAGTCCTTCCAATGAACATCCAGGACTGATCTCCTTTAGGATGGACCGGCTGGATCTCCTTGCAGTCCAAGGGACTCTCAAGAGTCTTCTCCAACACCACAGTTCAAAAGCATCAATTCTTCGGTGCTCAGCTTTCTTCACAGTCCAACTCTCACATCCATACATGACTACTGGAAAAACCATAGCCTTAACTAAACAGACCTTTGTTGGCAAAGTAATGTCTCTGCTTTTTAATATGCTGTCTAGTTTGGTCATAATTTTCCTTCCAAGGAGTAAGTGTTTTTTAATTTCATGGCTGCAGTCACCATCTGGACATGAGTTTAGGTATACCCAGGGAGTTGGTGATGGACAGGGTGGCCTGGCATGCTGTGGTCCATGGGATCACAAAGAGTCAGACATGACTGAGCGACTGAACTGACTGGATTGACTTCCAGTTACCAGCAAACGAGCCATTCTTGTTATACTTGCTGTCGCTGTGACCTGGGCCTTTCCCGAGTCCTTGTTCTGTTGTCTGGCCTCCTTAGTTCTAGTCTAGGCGGCTGTAGGAATTGGCCCACCCCTGCTCTGTGTGCATGCCTGCTCAGTCACTTCAGTCGTGTCCAGCCCTTGGCGACCCCATGGACTGAAGCCCGCCAGGCTCCTCTGTCTATGGGATTCTCCAGGCAAGAATGTTGGAGTGGGCTGCCATGCCCTCCTCCAGGGGATCTTCCTGACTCAGGGATCGAACCCTCGTCTCTGATGTCTCCTGCACTGGCAGGCAGGGTCTTTACCACTCGGGCCACCTGGGAAGCCCAAGCTTTAGAGGAGCCTGATTTATATGGTGCTTTGCTTTGTGGATCCAGAAGGGGGAGCTCTCCAAGCCACTGCTTTTTTATTTCCAGGGGAGAAAGGTAAGAACCCTGTCTTCCTGGATGTTCTGGGCCCCTGCCCCGCCGTGATCGGCGTCTGCTGTCACTTTCGCAGCCTCGCCAACTTTGTTTTCCTACCAGAAGGGCTCATGCTGGACTGATGTTCTCTAGAGGGACAGAGATGAGGTGTCCTGACTGCCGTTCTCAGCTCAGCCAAATTCCCCTTAAGCCTTGCTCCTTTGTGAAGACTTCCTTTTCCTTTCCAGCCTTAAAATGATCTCTCCCTGTTCTGAAGTCACAGCTTTCATGGTCTGCACCACTACCTGCTACTTGCGATCTTGGACCATGTGACTTACCTTAACTGGCTGCCATTATTTGTAGTTGGCTCCTGTAATATTGTCTATTTCTGTGTAAGCATCTTTTCTTCCTAACTAATTACAAACTTTTTCAGGCCCAGGGGCTGGATTCTTCACATCATGGGATGCATAGAAAGGAATGGATAATTGTTTGTGAGTGAGTAGATTGGGGAGATGTTGGAATGGGGGACTTGGTTGAACCTGAGCTCTTTTCTCCGGTCCTTCATGTCACCTGATGACTTATGGGGTGGGATGGACACCCTTCAGGATATGGAGCTAGTGATGGGTTAGCATTCCAAAGCTCATCCCTACCACCTAGCTGGGGTAGGCTGTGAATTCTTCTTCTTCTTCTTCTTTTTTTCTAAAATATTTATTTTGCTTATTTGCGTGCACCAGGTCTTAGTTGCAGCATGTTGGATCTAATTCTCTGACCAGGGATCGAACCTCTACCCCCTGTATTGAGAGCTCAGAGTCTTAGCCACTGGACCACCAGGGAAGTCACGAGGCTGTAAATTCTGCCTGATGAATTTAACCAAATGAACAGAGAATAGTTTTGGAGAGCTGACATAGTCGCATCTGTATCTGGAGTGCTCTGGGTCTTGTATTTTCTCTCTCTCTCTCTCACACACACCTTGAATTCTCAATTTCTTTTTTTATTTTTATTTTTTTTTTTTTAATTTATTTATTTATTTTTAATTTTTACTTTACAATTCTGTATCAATTTCTTTTTTTAAAAAATAACTTCATTCATTCATTTTTGGCTGTGCCTTGTCTTTGCTGCGTGGACTTTTCTCTAGTTGTGGGGGGTGGGGACTACTCTCTAGATGCAGGTGCAGGCTTCTCATTATGGTGGCTTCTCTTGACATGCAGCATGGGCCTGAGGGTGCAAGGGCTTCAGTAGTTGGGCTTCCAGGCTCTAGAGCGCAGGCTCAATAGTTGTGGTGAATGGGCTTAGTTGCTTTTTGGCATGCAGCATCCTCCTGGACCAGGGATCAAACCTGTGTCTCCTGCATTGGCAGGCAGGTTCTTTACCAGTGAGTCACCAGGGAAGCCCCCCAATTTCTTGTAGCTCTTGCTATATGTGGTGTATGATCCTTGCTGTATGTGGTGTATAATTGTATACCCGACATGGTATATGCCATGAGGAAATCCCTTGACTGAGATCTAGAGGACCTGCTTCTGTTTCTCACTTGTAGCGTAACCTTGAGGAAGGGTCTGTACTGCTCTGAATCTGTTTTCTCATCTGAAACATGAACATTATTTCTTTCTGGCTCTAATATTTCATAAAGCACCAGAAACCTTCAGGGGAAAGAGTTGCAAGGGTAAAGCTCAAAGGAGGATTCGTATCCTTTCCTTGGTGACTTGTGTAGGGGTGAGAGTGAAAGGGCCATTCTAGTCATATGGAAATGAGATGAGGCTTCCAAGCACTGATTGACAAAGCCAGCTCTCGATTCATCATGTGCTGTCTCCTGGAGCTACTGACCAGTTCCGGAAACATTTCCATGGCTTTGGGGGACTGTTTAACTCCCTTTCTTCTGGAGGAGAGCCCCGGTCTTGGTCACCTGAGCTGCCCTTGCTGGTTTCTTGCTGAGCCTGGCATGAAGGGCTTTCAGCACCCTGGACAGAGACAGAGCTCCTGGGCAGCCAAGAGAGCTTGGGATCGCCTGCCAGGCCGGCTTCTCTGGCAAAGTGGCACCAAAGCTGGTTTGCTCCTTAATATTTTTCAGTCTCTCAAAGACACTCTAAAATAAGCCTCTAATATATGTCAAAACGGTGCACTCATTCTGCAAATTCTGATAGTATGGTTTCACAACAACTACCCCCACAACTATATCCTACAACAGTTTCAGGTACATCTTAATAGTAGGTGCTTAGTAAACACTTACTTTAAAAGAACATATGAAAACCCAGCCTCCAGACACGTGTTCTAGCCACCTCCCCCCATAATCAGGTTTCCCCCTCCTCATTAGCACCTCCTATATAATAATTCTGGAGCTTCCGCTACTTGTTGAGCTTCAGAGCCTCACTTAAGTCCCTTCTTGTGTTTGAGGAGGCCAAGCCCCATTCTTTAATCAAAGGAACATATGGCTGTTAAGTTCTCAGGCAGAAAAAACTTAACTTGGTCCCTCCTCTTTTTCATCTGGGAGTAAGTAGATCAGTGTGAAAACTCACACCTGACGCCTATGGGGATCTTGCTTTATGAAAATGTTCACTCTCTTCCTCTGTGCCTGAGAGAACCCTTCCAATCCAGGGGGGCTCAGCTCTCCCAGGAAGCCCTCCTGGTTCTCCCGGTGCCCTCAGAGCCCTCTCTCCTCTGGACTCCCTCGCACATGTTGTCAGTAGAACAGCATCACACCAGATCATTTTCTTTTCTTTTCTTTTTTTTTTTTTGTAACTTTACATTTTATTCTGAAACCAGATCATTTTCGTTTCAGGTTCATTGGTTCTCCCTCCCCAGTTAGATTATGAACCCCTTGCAGGTAGGGGTTCACATCATACATCTGTCTATTTTTAAAAGACCCCACGGTGAGGAATACACAGCAAGGTGGACTGAGAGATGGATGGGTTTAAGGATCTTCTCACCTGCTCTTAAGGTATCTCCCACTCCACTTACTTTTAGTCTGAAATAAACATGTAGAATGGGCCAAGGTCCTAGCTGTGGAGTAACCAATGGTCTCAAGGACTCCTAAGATCAGAGAGCAAAGGCAGGAGGTGGCAGTAGAGGTGGAGATGGGGAAGGAGGGCAAATGGAGAGTGGATTGGTGGGTAGGGAATGTGGTTGTGTAGAAGGAAAGAATCACTCACTCTTGGGGCTGGAAGGGATCTCAGAGATCAGCTTGTTTGGTCTTCTCACTTTACAGGTAAGGAAAGTGAGATTTAGCGATCCTCCTATAGTTACACAGTCAACAGGCCCCTTTCCATCACCTCTGACCTGGTTCCAGTGTTCCACATCTCTCCTTGGACTGCTGCACGCTTCATGTGGCAGGCGGAATTTTCCAAGGTAGTCATGCCAACAGATCCATTGCACGTGCTTGTCTTATGTCAGTGGCGCTCCTCCATTGAGAAGAGGGGGTCTTTGTTTCTCTCTTTGAATCTGATGGGCCATCATTGTGGCAGAAGTTATGTCGTGTGACTTTCTAGGTTAAGTCATTGAAGGTGGTGCAGCTGCTGCCTGGACCTCTCTGGGGACACTTGTCCTTGGAACCCAGCCACCACGCTGTGAGGAAGCCAGGCAGCCACGAGGAAAGGCAATCTGGCCCCAGTCCTGAGATCCCAGCTGACAGCCAGCAACAACCACCAAATGTGAGTGAATGAGCCTTTCAGTCCCGGGTTGAGTGGAGCAGACACAAGTGGTCCCGGTGGAACTGGTCCAAATGGCAGACCCATGAACAAAATAAATGCTGTCATTGACTTAGGTTACTGAGGTTTGGGATGATTGAAACACCCTATGTCTGCCTCTGTTTCTCCAAACTATGATACACATTCCATTAATTCGGTGGATCTGTATTAGATGCCAATCATATGCTAGGAGATGTATGAAGACAGACATGATTTCTACACTCAAGGAGAGTACAGTTCAGGTGCCACCACTGTTCTTCTGGACACACAATAAAACCCATACTCCTCAGCCCTCTGCTCATGGTTCCAGCCTACCGCTCCACTGATACCACACTGAAATATTTCATCCCTGGACCTGAATTCACTCTCCACTCTCTGCCTTCGTTCATGTTGTCCCTTCCACCTGCCCCACCTCCTCGGTCTTCAAGGACCTGTTGTGGAATCTCGCCCCTTCACCAGGCCCTGCCAGACTCCTTCAGCTGGAGGTGATCGCCACCTCCCTGGAATCCCATGGCACTTACTGCAGACTGCACAGTTTCTGTGTGCACACTGCCTCTTCAAGCTGCAGCAGACTGTGAATCCCTGGAGGAGGGAACCTGGCTTGTCCCTTCTGTCCCTCACAGCACCTGGCAGAGGGCCCAGCACCTAGGAGGCCCCAGCAAACATCTGTTGACGTGACTAGTAGCAGAACCAGAATGGAAAGTCAGGTGTCCTGAACCTTAGTCTCCAGTGCCTTGCTTCTCTGGATAGCACCATGGCAGGGGAAAGTCCCAGCCGTGGAGGGTTATCAGGTGGGTGGGAGAAGACCTTGGTTATGGCTGGGGGCGACAGGATCATTGTACATGAAGCTGCAGACGGCTGGGAGGGGATGGAGCTCTGGCTCCTGGCCAGGGCTTTGTGGTGGGTCCCTCCCTCTCTCCCTTCTTGCTCTCAGCAAGCCCTGAGCACCCATTTCTGGAGGGAAAATGTGCTGTTTCTCTGATCTTCCTCTCCTCCAACCCCTGTTCATTTCTGAGAATACCTTCCTTCTCAGGACCCAGTCACACAGAAACCCTGGCCCCAAGTGCTATCCACGCCTGCCCCCTCCCTCCGCCCCACACTGCCCCCCGCCGCACCGCAAAGGCCGGCTCTACATTCTGCTTCTTCCTCGGGGTTTCTGAGGAGCCTCCTTCTCTGAGTTCTTTCCTGTGCCCACCTGCCCGGAACTGCTCCCTGGTCCTGGTGGCTGTCACTGGCTCTCCTGGGCCCCATGCCGACTGCAACTTGCTTGGCCTGTCCCTTAGGGGTTCACCAGCTGGAGCAGGCTTCAGTTCCTCTTTGTCTCCAGGGACAGGTGCCTTCAGACTGAGCAGGAGCAGAGAGTGAGGTGGGCAGGATGTTGTCCAAAGACTTTTCTTCCTGCGCTGTCTCTTTCTAGGAGCTGGGAAGGGCCTCTGTGGTTCACTGTCCGTGTGCAGCCTGTTCCCTCTGCCGCTGCGTGGTCTCAGGCCGGGTGGGGGAGGACACTTCCTAGAACTCATCCCTGAAAATGGCTTCGTGAGCCTCAGTGGGGGTGGGGAGGATTCTGGTGGCTCGGGTATTAAGGCTGAGCACTTTCCTGTCTCTGCGGAAACGGGTCAGTGGAAGTGGGGAGGTGGGTGGGTGGGGGTGGTTTCTCTATCGCCTCCTCTGCTGCCCCTGACCTCCTGGGGGCCTGGCACCTGTGGCCGCAGGAAGGATGTCTATGCCGTGAGCTCCTCCATATCTCACAGTCTGTTCCTGGTCCCTGTCCTGGGCTGACGGGATGGTTCCATCAGGCTGCCTTCAGGCTCTCTCCTCCTCGACCTCCAGGAAGTCAGTAACCTGCATTTGGCTGTGACTTCTGAGTGAGGTGTGTGTGTGTGTGTGGGAGAGAGAGACAGTGACAGAGAGAGACAGAGACTGGCCTCTCCTTAGCCTGAGGCCACAACTCCCTCCTTGCCTGCCTGCCTCTAAGCACAGGACGAGGGCTACTCTGTGCCTGGCGTCCTCTTTGTTGGGAGGATCACTGGTCTCTGATTCCTTCATCCTCCTGGGAACATGGGAGCCTCAGGGTGGACAGCTGGCCAGGCCAGAGGAGATGCCCCTTCCACTTCTTTCCCTATGCCCAGTCTCACTGCAGGCCGGCTCTCACTCTCTCAGTCCCTTGACCTGGAGGGGAAGACACCCCAGTTGGAGGTGGATCACCCTAGACTTAGGGCTGGCAAAGCAGCATCTAGGGGGTAGTCGGTCATCGACTGGGTTCCTTCCAGCACCCTGAGGGGTGGCTGTGCCTCGTGCCGGGTCACCGAAGACAGGGCCCCTGGGCCACCGAGGGCCTTGGGCACCTTGAAGGGCGAGTGAGGAAGCTGCCGGAGGTGGTGAGGGCCGAGCGGATGACTGTACAGACAAGAGCCTCTGGTCCTTTTTAGCGCCAGCTGGCGGAGCCACCTCCTTCTCTCCCACTGGCTGCCTCCCTGAGTCACTGCCCACCCACCAGCAAATTAAAAAGGGGTGTCATCTGCTGGCCAGTGGCCCCATCTGGCCCCCAGGGTTTGCCTCTTTCTGCTCCCAGGTGGAAGGTGAAAGTCTAGGTAGGGTGGCCTCCGCAAGACCTTGTTCCCCTGGGCCTGTCTCTTTCCAGCCTCTGCTTCTTCCTCTGCCCTTTGTTCCTCCCCTCCCCCCACATGCCATGATGGTTCTCCCCGGTGACAAGACCCACCCCCTTGCTCCAAGGACAGAGGCAGCTGCAAGGCCTCAGGGGCCCCCCACATGGCCCCATCCGTCTCGCCCAGTCTGTGATCCGGGCTGCAGGGGAGGGGACCCGCGGACGGCGGCGGCTCCCTCGCCGACTCCTCCCCGCCGGCCATCCCAGCTGTCAACACTCGCCTGCCGGCCCCGGCCGTTCTGAGGCCCTGCCTGCCGCTCCGGCCGGGGACATTGCGCCCCAGAGACCCTCAGGCGGACCCAGGCGGGCGGTGGGCAGGCGGCGGCGGCCACCCTGCCTTGCCCTTGAGCATCCCCGGGCCTCCTTGCCTAAATAAGGGAGCTGCAGCTGGAGGGAGCCAGCTGGCCGCGGGGAGGGGCCTGCGGCTGGGCCAGGGTTTTCCGAGGGGCTGGGCCGCCGCCGCGCCGCAGGGCCCCGAGCCTGCCGATTGGGCCTGCACCGCCGGCCCCGCGCTGCAGCGGGAGGGCGGGCCCTTCGCACAAGGGGATCCCCAAGGCTGGAACCTCGCGTTCGGGGGCCTCTCTTTGATTCCGCAGCGAGGAGGCCGAAACCGCTGTCACCATGCCCCTCTTTGGGCAGGAGAGCCTGAAATCACCCCCAGAAAGGGCTGTGTGTGTGTGTGTGTGTTGGGGAGCATCCACACCCTGGGTGCGTGCCCCCCCAATCTCATTCACCTTTATCTCATATCTCGGTGGCCGGGGGTTCTCCAGGTTGTCTGGCCCTTCACGTTTCTCGGGTCTCCTCTGACCCTGGCCTCGTCCCCCCCGAGCTCAGGCCTCGCCCGTGTCGCCGACAGCGGGGGTTGGGCTCACGCCGTGTGTATACGAGCCGGTGCTCGGCGAGGTGGGGGACCCGGGCGTCCGGGCCGGTCCTCTCCCTTAGGGGAGAAGTCAGGTCCCTCAGTCCCTCCAGGAGAGAGCAGGGCGCGGGCGGAACCCCCCCTCCCCGCCCCCGTCTCCTCCCTGACGCCCTCAAGGCCGGCCCTCGCACCTGTCCTCACGGTTCCCCTGCCTAAGGGTCCCTTCCCCCTCTTGGGGCGCGCGAGTCCCGGGGGCTCCGGGGCTGAGCGAGGGGCTGGGGTAGGGGGGCGCCCTCGGCCCAGTTCAACCAATGGGAAGGGCGGGCGCGCGGGGTGTGTGGGGGGAGAGGGCGGCGCTGCGGGCGCGCGGCGGGCGGGAGGGGGGCCGGGAGGCGGGGGCCGGAGCCCG
>NW_024070202.1:113273226-113417035 GCF_014754425.2 Oryx dammah | reverse complement strand
GGAGCTGGGAGCCCGGCGCGCTCGGGCGGGCGGAGCGCAGCGCGGGGACGCGGCAGAGCGGGGCCCGCGGCTCCGGCTGGGGCCGGCAGACAGGTGTGCGGGCGGCCGGAGCTCAGGCCGGGCCCGCGGTCCAGAGCCGGCTCCGAGCGGAGGGACCCCGCGCCCGCAACCCGGTCCGGGCCGCGCCCGTGCTCTGCCTGGCCGCGGGGTGCGGGGACCACGGCCGAGCCGGGCCACCCGAAGCCTGTGTTGGGCCGGGCCGGGCCGGGGTGGGTGGGGGCCCGCCCGGCCCGCCCATGGGCTCAGGATGCCGGTGCGGAGGGGCCACGTCGCGCCGCAGAACACCTTTCTGGACACCATCATCCGCAAGTTTGAGGGCCAGAGTGAGTGGGGGAGGGGGCCGGCGGGGAGGGGGCTCTGGGGGCCGCCCGAGCTTTCCGGAGAGTCAATGGGGGAGGGGGGGCGTGCCCGGGCCGTGTGCAGCCGGCAAGTGAGTCTGTGGTGGCTGGTGACCCCAAGGCCCTGACTGGGGGGTCGCAGGGGCCGGGCTTGGTGCTGGGGGGCCGTGGGCTTGGGGCCAAGGGGCCTGGGGTTGGGGCGCGCAGCAGGAGGCTCAGGTTAGACTACGATCCATCGATGGGGGGAGTGAGTGTGACAACCTGAGTGTGCAGGGAAGGGAGATAGGATGGGAGTGTGCAGGTATCTAACTCCGGGGCCCTGGGTGTGAATGGGGCTGTGTGGACCGAGAACAGGAGAATGTACCTGGCCGGAACTGTGGGACCCTAAGGCCACTGTGCTTGTGCAGGTCCTGATGGTTTCTGGAGACTGGAAACCAAGCATATAGGGTCAGCGCCTTATGTGGTCGTGGGACTGTGTGTGTGTGTGTGTGACCCATGAGTTCGACCCTGCATGGGCAGTGGGGAGCTGACAGGCTGTGAGCTCTGGGCCTTGGAGGTGACAGGGAGCCAGGGCCCAGGCTAGGTTTTTGCAGGTCTAAGTAGGCTCTGTGTTGCAACGACCCTGTGTTGCTGTTCTTTTTCTATCCTGAGCCCCTTGGTGGGGACTACAGCAGCCCTAATACTGGCTGGTAGGAGAGGTTTTCAGAAGTGTCCCAGGCTAGGTGAACGTTCTGCGTGTGGGTGTTTGCACCCTCCTGGCATGCGTGTGTCTGTCCCCAAGGCTGCATGTGCCATGGTGGGTGTGACTGCCAAGGGCCCTGGGAGCGGGTGACATTCCTTGCCTATGACCCTGTGAGCACAGGACGACGTGTGCTTGTAACCGAGGTGGGGGAAGGGAGGGGTCAGTCCGATGGGCAGCATTGTCTGAAGCAGAGGAACAAGATGATCCTTAGGGGGAGGAGACTGCCGTGGTCGAGGGCCCTGAGGCCAGGTCTTCCCTTCCCACAGGCTCGGGGTGCTTGGGAAGCAGCTGGGCTGGGAGCTGGGGGCCTGCCTTCCGGTCCTACCTCTGCCACTGACTGCTATGTGACCTTGAGCGATTCTCTTCCACATCTGGGAAGTAGGGGGGGTCTGCCAAAGGAGCCTTTCGGGGCCTTTCTGTCTCAGTGGTTCTAGGAGCTCAGTGAAGGTGGGGGTGGGGTGGGTAGGGACTGCCTTCGAAGAAACTGGCTCTTCTCTCCAGGCCTGGGAGTGGGGGCCAGGTGGTTTTCCGTCTCCGAAGCTGGTGCATGTGGGGCTGGTACCCAGGACTGCCTTGGGCTCAGGTGGAGATGGAGGCTCAGTCAGGGGTCATTTCCTGTGAGAGGGCGCCCTGCCTTCTAGGGTTGAGGACTGCTTGGGAATTTCTTTTTTGGGGGGGCCTGGGGAACTGACCTAAAGATGACCCGACTTCAAAAAGTAACTTCCTGGAGGTCCGAGGGCAAGGGAGGGGAGAAAGGCAGGCGGAGGCCAGCTCTTGATGCAGCAGCGGAGCCTTGCCCATGGGATCGCCCAGGGCTGCAGCCTGAGGGCTGTGCCCACTGGCAAGGGAGGGGGCAGGGTTCCTACTGCTACTGAAAGCCCCAGCATTAAAGGCTAAACTGGCCGGAAACTTCTGTGTTTATAAAAAGCTCTTATCCTCAGAGCATCTTTCCTGGCACAAGCTGGGGCCACTGCCTGCCTGCTGCTCACCCACCAGCCTAGCTCTTGGGGCAGGTGTGGAGGAAATGAGCCCAGTCTAGCGGCAGCGGGTCCACTGGGGCAGTCACCTTGATGGGACCAAAGTGGGGAAAGCCTCACATCCCTGGTGGGAAAGCCCCTTTCCGGGGTCTGTCTGCTTACACGCTGGTCGGCCCTGGGCTCTGGGTGTTTTCAGGGTTTGGAGCTGTAGGTCCCTTTCTTTGCTCCCTGTGACCTTGGGCCTCTGCCCATGACCCTCCGCTGATTCTTCACCTTCTGCCAGAGCTAGGTTCAAAAGCTGGCCCTAGCTTTTACAGGCTGCAAGATAAGGGCATGAACTTCTTTGGAGTCTCTGTTTCTTCACCTACAAGACGAGGATAATGATGGGGTTGTCAAGAGTATTAAATGAGAGAAGGGATCTGAGGTGCTCACGTGGGACTACCTCCCTCCTCGTCGTCGTCTTTTTTGGTGCGCCCACTCCCCAGTCCCTGACTGCCCTTGGAGTGGGTGCAGAAGTCCCGGGAAGTGCTGACCTGGCAGGGGCCGCTGACACTCGAAGAAGTGATTTCCTAGGGATCCCTGGGATAGGGATTGCCTAGGGAGTGCCCCCGCAACCCCAAGTCTAGAGAGCCGGGGTCAGGAAGAGAAGCCAGAACCAGTGCAAAAGGGAAGGCTGGCCGCCATCTCTGGCCCTTCCCAGGCCCCGTCTCCAGGCTCAGTGTTTATCCCTCCGCCGCGGCTGCTGACACGCGTTGCCGACACCCGCCCAGACTGGCCTCGGCCCCGGGCGCGCGGAGGGGGCGGCGGGCTGCTGGCAGTCTGCCCGGGGAAGCCACGCAGCCAGCCCGCGGGCCAGGCGGCTGGGGGGAAGGGGGCGCGCCGCCGGGACGGGGCCGGCCGAGGCACCTGTGTCGGGGCACAGCTGCGTTCGTCCCCTGTTGGGGACCCCAGGCCCCGCTGTGCTTCCTGGGGCGGGGAGTCTCCGGGCGGGCAACTGTGTGTGGCAAGAGAGCGCGGGCAAGGGCTGGGGACCTCGGGGGGCAGGGGTCCCTGCTCACGTGCCCGTTTATCCCCGCCCCCCCCCCCCCCCCCCCCGGCCGCAAGTTCATCATCGCCAACGCTCGGGTGGAGAACTGCGCTGTCATCTACTGCAACGACGGCTTCTGCGAGCTGTGCGGCTACTCGCGGGCCGAGGTGATGCAGCGGCCGTGCACCTGCGACTTCCTGCACGGGCCGCGCACGCAGCGCCGGGCCGCCGCGCAGATAGCGCAGGCCCTGCTGGGCGCCGAGGAGCGCAAAGTGGAGATTGCCTTCTACCGGAAAGATGGTAGGTGCGGCCTGGGGCGGGGCGGGGCGGGGCCGCGGGACGGGGCGGGGCCACGGCGGGGGCGGGGATGGAAGGCCGTGGGGGCGGGGCCGTGGGTGAGGGGCGGCCAGAGATTGGCCGGAGTCCCGGCCGTTGACCCCAGCCCGGGGCCTGGGGGTGGGCGTGACCCCATCCGGGACCTGTGCGGTGCGCCAGGTGGGAGGTGCGGGCTGCAGGGTGGTCTGGATCTCTTGGCCTCAAGCACTATGTTGGGATTGTTTTATGGGGTGGCCAGGATGCTGCTTGGCTGTGGTCTGGCGCCTCTGGTTCCTTCCTCCCTGGCAGATGTGGGCGCGTTGAGCTGGGTGGGTTGGAGTTTGACGGCGCGGCCCAGGGATGGCAATATGCGTGCCCGGACGGAGGTAATGAAAGTCCAGGCTGGTGGGTGGGTGCTGACCTCCGGCCACAGGCTTCCAGCCACCCTAGTCCCTGCCAGGTGACTGGTCTGGGCGTTGTCCTCGAGGCGAGGCAGGGAAGGGCTGCAGGACTCTGGTTGGCTCTCAGCCGCCCCTTTCCTGTCCCCCGTCTCTTTCCCGCTTCACCTGGGCAGGAGGTGTGTGCCTCTCCCCACAACCTCAGTTCCCTTTGTCTCATCTTTTGAGCGCCCCGCCCTGCACCCCTTCCTGCGCCAGGTGTCTCTGCTCAGCCACCGCCTCCCCGCCCAGCTGCTCTGGGTTTCCGGAGAGCGGATAAACAGAGCCCTGGGCCGGACTGCTCCCACACCCGCTCCTGCCCTGGCCGGGTGCAGCCCTGCTCAGGGAGGCCAGTGCAGCAAGGCTTTGGGGGACTGCAGGTAGCAGGGGGCTGGGGAGGGGCTCCAGATGGTGCCACTGGGCTGCCCACAGTGCTGCTGCCCTGTGTGTATGTGACCAGCACTTACTGAACCCCTGGGAGCCGGATGAAGCAAGGTCTGCAGATGGGGCAAGGTACCAGACCAGAGGTTTCTACCCACAGCCTGCTTACTCGCTGTGGACAGCACTCTCTGTCGCCCCGCCCCCGGGAGCAGACTGAGTCAGTAGCCCCTGTGTGCCCCTGGCCTTTGCTCAGGGTTCACTAAGACTGCCCTGCACAGGCTTAGATCCCCAGATGGTCTTGCTTTCACAAGCGTGCCTGGCTGTGAGATCCCTGGACAGAATCAGAGCGGCATATGGTCATGGGGACCCGTGGAAGAGGGTTTGCTCACAGCGCAATGGGCATGCTGGCTGGGAGGCAAGGGCGGGGAAGATTAGATGCAAACTCTGAAGGCAGGGCCTTCCTTCCGACTCTTCACTCAAATCTCCCCAGAACCTTAATCAGAGCAGGTGAGCAGATCTGCTTTTATATCTGTCTGCCTGGCGATCTAGTACTAGCTATTGTTAATGGGTGCTCTCTATGCACCCGGCCCTGGGCTGACTGTTTCATTTGCCCTCTCCTGTGGAATCTTCACAAGGCTGGGAAGTAGATGCTAGTTTTTCTCCACTTTGTGGGATAAGGAAACTGAAGTTTAGGGAAATTAGGAAACATCCCTTAAACAAAGATAAAGAATCTGATTGCAATGCAGGAGACCCAAGTTTGAGTCCTGGGTTGGGAAGAGACCCTGGAGAAGGTCCAATCCACTGCAGTTTTCTTGCCTGGAGAATCCCACGGACAGAGGAGCCTGGCGGGCTCAAGTCCATGGGGTCAGAAGAGTGGGACACGACTTGGCAACTAAACCACCACCACCAAGAAACTTGCCTAGAGCGTGCAGAGCCGGGAGTGGAACCTGTCTGGCCCGTCAGAGCCCTGTCCACTCTGCTCTGCTGTCGTGTGTTGAAAATGACTCACAGTAGTTACAGGGGTATCGATATATACTGCCTGTTGTGGCATGCACACTTTTATTTGGAAAGTGTGCAAACTGATAGTGTCATGTAAAGAATGTGAATATATAAGTCCTGGGTTCGGGACTCACACCAGAAATTCTGCGATATGGACCAAGCTGGTTATTGCCTCGGGCCTGTTCCTACTTCTGGGACTGCTGGGCCCCTCGGTGGCACCCCGAATGCCTCTGTCTTCGCCGTAGTGTGTGAGGAGCTGGCTCTCTGTCCCTCCTGCCCCAGGCTGGCTCCTTTGGGAGAGGATGGCCCTGGGACCCCTTCTGCTGAGGTGCTATCATGGAATCTGGGTAACCTTGCAGATCACTTAATCCAGCCCACTCAAGTTACAGATGGAAAAACTGTAGAAGCAGAGGTCAAGTTTCCTGCGAATCAAAGGAGACAGTGGGACTGGAACAGGCCTCCCACCCAAGTTCAAGTTATTTCCCCACCTCAGTTATTTCCCTACTCTAACTGGGGCTGTGACCCAGAAGGTTCTATGCCAGTGCTCCCTGCCTGCCTGCCCCCTTCTCTGCTCTCACTAGTTTCCATGGGGATCAGGTGTCTCCTGGTGGCCAACAGTCTGGCCTGGGCCCTCCGGTCACGTGGGCCCCTGCCTGTCCTGGCACTTGGGGCCCAGGGTGCAGACAGGTCACCCCTGCCGCCCCTCCCTGTCCCTTTGCTCAGCCCCTTGGGCAGATCTCTGTGCCTGAGCTGGGCCGCGTGTGTGTGTTGTTTGTGAGCTCACAGCCTGGTGCATGGGCAGAGGAGGAGAGGCCAGTGCTGCCTCTCGTTTCTGTTCAGGCCTTTCTCAGGGTCTCTGCCCGGGCCGTCCAGGGCAGAGTGGGTCCCTGGGCTCCAGCCCCAGGGAGGTGGGTGGCTGGAAAGGGGGGCAGGGCCTCCTGCTGGCAGGCGCCCCTGTGGACAGCTGTGCTGTGTCGGTGCCTCGAGCCCAGCTCTGTGTAGCATCAAGGCCCTGAGCCAGACAGCCCCATTATTTAGCTGCTGGGACTGCTGGGAGGTGGGGAGGCCCGACTAGGGTGGGGGAGCAACACGGGGTGCCGGGGGTGTTCTTGCTCTGTGTCCATGCCCCTTCACGGCAGGCTGGGGATTGAGGTGGAACTGGGGGCAGGGCCCAGCAGCATGGGGCAGGCAGGTGGCCGGCATCCACACCCCAGGCTCGGGGTGCTACCTGGGCAGGGAGCGATGCTGGGGCATACCTGCTTTCCAGGCCACCCTGGAGGGCAGTGGCCCCTTCCAGCACGGCCCCTCCTCTGTCCCCTGAGCTCTTTGTTTCTGCCTCTCCGTCCCTGCTGCCTGCCGGCCCTGTCCCCGTGGTCTTCATCTCCTTCTCCCTGCAGCTGTCTCTCTTTCTCTCCTCCCTTCGGCACCCCGGAACCTCCCTCCTTGCCTGTGTCCCTCTGCCCTGGTGGCCTCCGCCTCTTGGCGCTCCAAGTTCTCTGTCCGTCCTGGCCTGGTCTCCGTGTCCCCGTGTCCCCGGGAGCTTGTGCGTGGGTGGGGATGGGGGTGTCTCTAGAGAAGAGTCTGTCGGCTTCTTCACTCCAGCTGCAGGCTGGTTGTCATGGTAACAGGGTCAGAGGGCCCCCACTGCAACAGCTGAGCTGTGGGCTGGGGGAGGGGTGGGGATCAGAAGGCCAGCATGCTCCCCAGGGTCCCCAGAGCCTGTGGCGAGCCAGAACCCCAGAGGTGGCCCCATGCCTACTGGTCTGCGGTCCCCAGACTCACACTTCAGCTCCTCAGGTACTTGTGCAGGCATTCCTAGCTCCAGCGACACTTCCTTTGGGCCTCCTGTGACCGGCCACGTGGTGGTGGTTTAGTCACTACGTCATGTCCAACTGCTGCGACCCTGTGGACTGTAGCCTGACAGCCTCCTCTGTCCATGGGATTCTCCTAGGCAAGGACACTGGAGTGGGTTGCCAAGCCCTCCTCCAGGGGATCTTCCTGATCCAGGGATCGAACCCACATCTCTTGCACTGCAGGTGGATTCTTTATCCCTGAGCCACCTGGGAAGCCATATCCCGGGCTATTTCACTATCTCCTCCCTGGTCCCTGAAGGCCGGCCGACTCCTCACTGTGACACACCTCCTTCTCCATCATGGCCCCGAGCTCAGACACCTGCTCCCTGCCACCCCGTCCCCTCCAAGCTGCGATCCTCAGGTCCCCAGACCCCCCTCACTCAGGGTAGTTAGTGAGGGAGCCCTGGGTAGGTTGAGTCTGGCAGGCAGGTCAGATGGAGGCTGGTGCCCAGGTGTGTGTTCTGTGTACTTGAGATGGAGCAGACCAGGCTGAGTCCAAGAGGAGTGAGCTTAGACACAGACAGCCCTCTTCTTGGGGGGCTGGGGAAGCCATTGGGGGCCCCCCTCCACCTTGGGCCTTCTGATCAGGGCCTGGGTTAGGCTGGAGTTGGGCAGGTGAGGCCCTTGCACGGTGGTGGCTGGGAGCTGGGCACGGGCCAGGGGGGTGCATCAGAGCCCAGCAGCGCTTTCCCTCCATGGCTCCAGATAGGGATCATTCCGGAGCCAGAGCAGGGTGCCCTGGCCTGCGTGGGGGGGCTTTGTGTCCCAACCCCACCCTGGGGGCCAGGCGGGCCTGCCTCCGCTGAGGATGTGGGCCACTCCTGGCCTCTTCTGGGGTCTGGAGAGTGTTGGGAGGGCGGCTCCTCTGTGTTGTGTCTGCTGGAGCCCCCGAGAGGAGCTATGTAAATATTTGTGCAGAGCGCGTCTGGGATGGGAGCAGAGTTTGACGGTGGCCTTGGGCTCTGGGGAGGGGGGCCGTGGGCAGCAGGAGGGCCAGTCAGGGGGCGTGAGACAGGGTGAGCCTCTTTCTCTTCTCTGCCTGGAGGTGGCTTCCAGGGAGGTAGGGCTTCAAAGAGCCTGAGATGGTCCTTTCACAGTTAAACATCCTCCCTAGGGGGCTTGGAAGGCCTCCCTCTGAGATCTGCTCGCCTGGGTGGAGAGCAAGCCTTTCTCTTTATAAAGACGTTCTCTCTCGTCACCCATGCCCTGTAAGTGGGGAGGGGTGTGGACGCGGCTTACCCTCAGTGTGAAACACTTTCACTGACACTTTCCCCCTGATATGGGGGGAGGCGCCCATGGGGTCAGGGCCGGAAGAGGGGACGCAGAGGGATATCCGGCATGAGTGATGAGGATGGGGGAGGCTTGGGGTGAACCACTGTCCCCCTAAGACTGTATTCTTGTATTTGAGGGCTTCCCTGGTGGTGCAGAGGTTAAAGCGTCTGCCTGCAATGTTGGAGACCTGGGTTTGATCCCTGGGTCAGGAAGATCCCCTGGAGAAGGAAATGGCAACCCACTCCAGTATTCTTGCCTGGAGAATCCCATGGACAGAGGAGCTTGGTGGGCTATAGTCCACGGATCGCAAAGAGTCGGACACGACTGAGCGACTTCACTTTCACTTTCACTGTCCCGCTAAAGCCCCTTCCTGTCCCTAGCCCAGGGCCCATAAAGAGCTCCACGCTGTGACCCGTGGTTGGCCTCAATCAGGCTCCTCTCCGAATTTGGTCACGTGCGTACTGAACTAGAAGCACCTCGAGGGCCAGGCGGTGTCATCTTCTCCCTAACCCCCATCTCCCCGGCTCACAGTTCTCGGTGAGGCTGCCGCATCCGACTCCCCCACTCTAGACTGTAAGGTCCGGGAGGGCAGACGGTGGCCTCTTTTGTGCTCCGTTGTGATTGTGTGTCTGCTGCGCAGGGGGAGCTGAGTTCCTGCTCGCTGAACAAATGAATGATTGAATGACTCCGGCTGAGTTGTAGGC
This sequence comes from Oryx dammah, assembly GCF_014754425.2. Classification (NCBI taxonomy): domain Eukaryota; kingdom Metazoa; phylum Chordata; class Mammalia; order Artiodactyla; family Bovidae; genus Oryx; species Oryx dammah. The sequence continues at coordinate 113,407,930 of NW_024070202.1, read as the reverse complement.
GAGCTGTGTGACCTTGGACAAATCACTTCCCATCTCTGGGCTGGGGTGGCCCTCTGTGAAGAGCCTTAGAATAACAGAATGCTGAGGCTGGGAGGGATCTTTTAAGAGCATGGGGAGGCTATCAGAGCCAGAGGAAGGTGGGCTAGGGAGACGTGGCCTGAGGTGGCCACCGAGAGCAGCGAGTCCCCCAGTCCTGCCATGCGGGGGAGGGGGTCATTGTGGCGGAACAGGGATGGCATCTGGGGATTCTCAGTCTCCCCAGAGATGGACCCAGGAGGCCTGGGTGGGGGAGCTGAGCTGGGGCAGGGGGCAGTGTCGCGGGCGCCCTCGCCGTTGTGACTGCACTTGCCGTTTGCAAGCTGGGATGCAGGCTGCGGGCAGGTGACCCTTAGTGGGGTCCTCCCCAGGTGCCAGACTCACTCAGAAAGGCTAAGGGGAATGAAGCAGCTGGCAGGGGCCTGAGTGGGAACTCCAGCCATTTTCCTCTTTCCACGTGAGTCTTGCCCTGCACAGAACCCCACCGCCCACTCTGGGCCATCCAGGCCCTGGCACTGGGTCCCCGCCCCAGTCTTGGCCTAGGAGAATTAGGACCCCCAAGCTTGACCTCTGTGGCCCCTTCTGATGTGAAGCCTGTTGGTTTGCCCCCAGTATGCTCCTCACCACACCCTGTGCACAGATTCCCTTGTACCCCGTGGCTGCCTCCTCCTGCCCACTCTGACCCTGCCAGGCACCCAGCCTTGACTGTCCTGTCCTCCCTGAGCCCCATCCACCTGTCCCCTGTACCTGCCCCCTCCCAGAGCCTCCCTGCTCCAGGATCTATCTCTCAGACTCTTCTCTCTTCCCAGTGCTGAGACACCACCCGCACCCCCAGCCGCCACCTTCAGGAAGCCCTCACTGACTGCACCCCTCCCTGCCCCTGCTTCTGACCAGAGTCCACTCCCACCTCACTTCCAGACGGCCATTTGGGGCCACAATAGGCCCAGAGCCCCTGGAAATTTGGGTTAATAGGAGAAAATGTAGATTCCCGACCAGGGATCAAACCTGTGTGCCCCTGCATTGGGAGGAGGATTCGTAACCACTGGGCCGCCAGGGAAGTCCTTCTCTTTCTCTTTTCATGGATTTTTTCCTCTTCTCCGCTCTTCTCAGTCCCCAGTCCCATTACCGTTCCCTTAGGCAGCCATTCAAATGTACTTCCTGTGAATGTGTTGCCTGCATATGTTCTTGCAGAATGTGTGTTTTGTCTGGCTGCGTATAGGTTTAATTTATGTAAATGATATGTGCTGTATATTGTATTCTGGTGTTCACTTTTGCTGCCCGGGAGTCCGCCTCTGAGTCCAGCCAGCTTGCTGCTTGACACTGAGTCTAGGGCTCCGTGTTCTCTGGTGTGCTCCCCCCTCCTTTTACCTGTCCCCAAGTCCTCACGCGTGGCCCCTTTTGGACTCATGTGAGGACATCTTTGGGATTTATCCCCAGGAGTGAGTGGCACTGCTGGATCACAGGATATGTGGACGCTTAATTCAACCCAGCACTGTCAGGCTGTGTGTGAGCAGGGCTACAGCTAACACCACCCTCCTAAACAGAGCATAGAATTCCCCTGCATCTCTGATACACTTGGCATTAGCCACCTTGCTAATTTCTGCAAGTGTAATAGGTGAAAGTGATATCTTACTGCTTTAATTTGCATTTCTTTGATTTCATGTGAGTCCCGAATCCTGAGCATCTTGTAAGTGACCGTTCTGGTTTCTTTCCTGTGAATTGCCTGCCCATATCCTGGGCTCACGTTTCCATGAAACGGCTGTCTTTTGTTCTTGTTCATTTGTAAGAGTTGCTTATGGATTCTGGAAATACAAATGCATACAGTTAAATATTCAATGTGTATTCTGGATGTTAATCCCCGTTGACTCAAGATATTGCAAATATCTGCTCTCATTCAGTCATCTGTCAGATTTATCCCACAAAGATACTTAATTTTGATACAAGCAAATTCACAGATCTTTTTAGCTTTCTTTATGCTTTTGAAGTTTTGTTTAAGAAACCCTTCACCGTCCTGAGGCTGCAAAGATCTACATTTTCTTCTCTTCACTTAAACGCTCAGTCGAGTCTTTAATCCATCCTGAGCCTACCTCTGTCTGTGGTGTCAAATAGGGATCAAGTTGTATTTTTTTCCCGTGTGCTGAGCCAATTTTCCCAACACATCAGTAAACAGCCTATTCTTTTCTGTTGATTTGTGGGGCCACTGTAATCACTGGTTAATTCTCCATATATCTATGGGTCTGTCTTTGAGCTCTCTTGTTTTGTTTCAAGTATTTGTTCATGCATCAAAACCCCATTAAAAGTATGGCAGTTAGTATGTCTTGGTATCTGGAAAGGCAAATCTTCCCTCCTTGTTCTTCTTTCTTAGAAAATGTTATTTATTTAGTTTTGGCTGCACTGGGTCTTTGTTGCTGTGTGTTGACTTTCTCTAGTTGAGGTGCACAGGCTTCTCATTGCAGTGGCTTCTCTTGGTGCAGAGCACAGTAGTTGTAGCACACAGGCTTAGTTGCCCCGCAGCATGTAGAATCTTCCCAGACCAGGGATTGAACTCATGTCCCCTGCATTGGCAGGCGGATGCTTTACCACTGGACCACCAGGGAAGTCCCCTCCTTGTTCTTTTGAAAGATTGACACACATATTTGAGGACCTATCTTCTCCTTTACAAACTCTAGGGAAAGTTTATCAAGTTCCTGGGAAGAAAAATGCCACTAGAATCTTGATTGGTTTTATAGGTTAATTTGGGGGAGAATTGACATCTTTAGAATATCTGCCCCTTCTGAGAGTCTGGAGTGACTCCATTTATCAGATTATTTCTGCATCCTTTATTAGTTTAAAGCCTTTTTTTTTCTTCCCTATAGAGATCTTGTGCGTTCTTGGTCACTTCCTAGGTACTTCAGATTTTGTTGCTATTATAAAAGAGATCTCATCTGACTACTTATTCTAATGGGCTTCCCAGGTGGCGCTAGTGGTAAAGAACCTGTCTGCCAACGCAGGAGACATAAGAGACGCAGGTCTGATGCCTGGATCGGGAAGATTCCCCTGGTGTAGGACACGGCAACCCACTCCAGTATTCTTGCCTGGAGAATCCCATGGCCAGAGGAGCTTTGCAGGCTCTAGTCTATAGGGCCACATGGAGTCGGACATGACTGAAGCACCTTAGCACACACATGTTCTGATAGCTTTATGCTGGTGGAGAGAAATGCTGTATGTTCTGGGCTGATCTTGTATTTGGCAGCCTCCCTGGATGAGCTCTCTTATTAGTTCTAATTGTTTATCTGTTGATTTTATCGGTCCTCTAGGGAGATGATCCTATCATCTGAATAACGCTGCTTCTCTCTGTTTATGTCTGGGTCATTGCCGTATGTGTCGATGTGGGGACGTTCCAGCTGCCTTTTCAGCAGGCTTTCACATGCACATGTATTTGTCTGTTGGAGTTCTGGGAGGTGGGTGAGTCAGGGAAGGGGTGCAAGTCTCCATTTAATGACTGAGAAGCCAGCCCTTCCCTGATTGGGTGACCTTTGGGACAGGCCCTCTAGGGTATGTCAGGAGCCTAGGTGGGAGAGCTGTTCTAGAAGCTTGCTGAGCCCTGGATGGGGGCAGAGACCCTAGCTGTCCTAGTGGGCCTTGATTCTGTGTGCTCCTGCTTCCTATGGCCAGCTGGGGTAGGGGTCCTAATGAAGAGGGCTGGTGGGGATCTGAGGCTCAGAGATACCCCGACCCCCTTGCCCAGATTTCTGGGCTGTCACCTTCCGTGTTCTGTGCTCACTGTTGACCAGATTGAATAGAACAGCACTTCAGCAGAAACTGTTAAAGTGTTAGCTGAACCCAGGTCTCTTGCATTTTATGCAGATTCTTTATCCTTTGAGCCACCAGGGAAGCCCTGCACTTTAGCAGAAGATGCCACCTAAATCCCTGTTGTTGCTCAGTCACTCAGTTGTGTCCAGCTCTTTGTGACCCCATGGACTGCAGCACGCCAGGCTTCCCTGTCTTTTAGTCATCTCCTGGAGTTTACTCAAACTCATGTCCATTGAGTAAGTGATGCCATCCAAGCATCTCATCCTCTGTCATCCCCTTCTCCTCCTGCCTTCAATCTTTCCCAGCATCAGGGTCTTTTCCAATGAGTCAGTTCTTCCTATCAGAATCCCTAGGGGGGAAAATAATTCCTAGGGAATTCTGACTGCTCTCCAGACTCAGGGTGGGTTTCAAATGAGCAGATCCTGATGGAAAGGACAGTCAGTGCCCCTGGATCTGAAAGGGAGCTGAAAGGGTGAGGGGGACAGCCCTGTCCCCACCTGCAGTCAGTGTGGGTCCCTGCCCTGAGCCCAGGATCAACTGGACATCTGCTTACCCAGTACTTCCCTTGTAGCTAGTCCAGCCCTGGCTTCAGGGCTGTGGCTCTGGCAGAGGGAGAAAGCTCCGCTCCCCAAGAAGCCAGGGTACATTTACCTCCTACATTAGAGATGTACTGAGTTGGCCAGACAGAAAAGAATGAACTTTTTGGCCAGTCCAATAGTTTTAGACAAACCTAGATAGCATATTAAAAAGCAGAGACATTACTTTGCTAACAAAGGTCTGTCTAGCTAAAGCTGTGGTTTTTCCAGTAGTCATGTATGGATGTGAGAGTTGGACCATAAAGAAAGCTGAGCATTGAAGAATCGATGCTTTTGAACTGTGGTGTTGGAGAAGGCTCTTGAGAGTCCCTTGGACTGCAAGGAGATCCAACTAGTCTGTCCTAAAGGAAATCAGTCCTGAAAATTCATTGGAAGGACTGATGCTGAAGCTGAAACGCCAATACTTTGGCCACCTGATGGGAAGAACTGACTCATTGGAAAAGACCCTGATGCTGGGAAAGATTGAAGGCAGGAAGAGAAGGGGATGACAGAGGATGAAATGGTTGGATGGCATCACAGACTCGATGGACATGGGTTTGAGTAAGCTCCAGGAGTTGGTGATGGACAGGGAAGCCTGGTGTGCTGCAGTCCATGGGGTCACAAAGAGTCGGACACAACTGAGGGACTGAACTGAACTCAATCATTTTAGATGAGCTTTCAATGAGAAACATCCCTGTGGACTGGATGGAGCTGTCAAGAAAGCTCTGGTAGAGGCCATTCTCTGGGCACCTAGAGAGAGGGAGGCAAGGTGTGGCTGTGAGGAGTGGGAGGGTCTGTGAAGCTGGGGTCCACTGGAAGGGGATCTGAGGCCAGCCAGCCGGGGACTCGGCCAGTCTTGGTGTCTGGGGATGGGAGGCCCAGCTGGGAGGGCAGCTGAGGGTGCAACCCTGTTGGGGACAGGGAATTCTGAAGGGCTGAGGAGGGCCAGGTTCCAGGAAGCCGGAGGAGGGAGGTTAAGTGCAGAGGCTTCAGGGAGGAGGGGCATGGGATGCGCCTGTAAAGTGAAGCTTTCCCGGATAAACATGGCCTGGTTTCACCTTCCCGGGCCTTGCTGCGGCACAGGGCAGGGCTGTGACTCCCAGTTTACAGACGTGTCCCCAGGGCTTTTCTAGAAAGAGCTCTCCTCGTGAGGCCATCACAGCCGCCCTGGGGAACAGTAGCACGGACAGGCCACACGCAGTGGGTTTGGGCGGGGTCTGGATGCCAGGTAGAGGGCCCTTGAGGCCCTGCATCAAGCCCTGAAGATCCCTGGGAAGGTGTTAGGCCGGCGGGCTTAGTGGAGCGTCTGTTTGGAGATGCTCCTTGCATGTGAGCTGGGGTCTGGACCGTGCCCCCCACGCCTGGCCTCTGCAGCGAGTTTCCCTGGTGGTGGTGCTGGGGGGGGGGGTGGTTCTGTTCCACTCAGCTCCTGGAGTCAGGGGATTGGCTACCTGCCTCTCTCCCTCACACACTGACACATGCTCCCACGCACACACTCATTCACTGGCTGGCCTCTCAGGCTCCCCCGCTCCGTCCCCTGGGCCTGCAGTGTGCCTGGGCTCCCCTGGGCCCCCACTGCCCAAGAGAGGGATGTTGGCGACACGGTGGCCCCCGGCCAGGAGCGGCTCCCCACGGCATCTTCCTGTCGCCGCCACCAGGCTAAATATAACCTGACACTGTGCAGCCCTGGGCCGCCGTCGGAGACGGCCTCTGCTGGGGGCGGGCAGGCTGACTGCAGCCCCGGCCTCCTGCCCTCGGCGTGACTTTGGGCCCAACTCCTCCCGCCCCAGCGAGTTAGGCCGGTGACCGGGCGAGGATGGCTGCCTCCCCAAGGCCTCCCTCCCCACGAGGACCCGGCCCCCGGCCTCGTTGCCGCTCCGGATGCTTCCACAGGCCATCTGTCATCTCATCCGGCACCTGGGGCCGGAGCCACTTGTCCCTGCAGTACCCAGAGGAAATCTGAAGCTCAGAGAGGTGGCTGACCTGGCCACAGTCACACAGCAATGGTCTGGTACCCTGAAGATGGGGGCAGATCAGCTCGGCTCAGCTCCCTAGGACTCCTCTCTCTGTCAACTCACCCTGGACCCCGAACCGGGAGTTCTGTTGACTCCTCAACCCGGGGAGGGTGGGGGCCCGGCCTGCCTTGTTCACGTGTGTGTGATTATTTTAGGGGGATGAAGAGCCACCTTTCAGGGGATGAAGGGGCTGTGATGATACCTAGTTTGCAGATGAGCCACTAGACTTTGGCCTGGGGAGCTTGTCCAAAGACTCAGGTCACCTGCTGCCCTCCCCTTCCCCCCTCCTCCCCCTGCCCCCCAGCGGGTGCTGCCCTGAGAGATAAGGCCTGTCCCTGTGAAGGCCAAGGGCAGCTCCTGCCTGGGGCCCAGTTGGCAGTGCCTAGAGGTGGGCAGTTGGGTTTGGGACTGTGAGTGGGGCCCCTGGATGGGCTGGGAGGCAGGGCAGTGATGATGCCCAGGTACACTGTTGGGCACGGGCGGACACCAGGTGGAAGCAAGCCAGCATTGCGTTCTGATGAAGATGGTGCCCTTCCCCAGGGACAGGAGGAGCTGTACCTGCTGCACCTGGAAGGGGGGGAGGCCCGGTCCCCCGGGGCCCTCTGGCTGCCCCCCTCCCTTCTCCCACCCTCAGTGGCCTGCAGTGAGCTGTGTGACCTCTGAGCCCTTATGATCCAAGGCTCAGAGGAGCCTGTCCTTTCGTGGCGTCAGTCCTGACTGCCTCTCCTTTCCTGGTCATCCCCACCGGGCCCTGGGCACCTCCCCCGAGCCCGGGAGGCAGGCAGAGGAGCCTGGGCGCCACAGCTGGGGCTGGGGGTTCCAGGGGCATGAGTCAGGCGTTGTTTGGCATCAGCCACGTGAGCCAGGTTGGCCCTCTCCCTCTCCTCCTTCTCCATTTATACAGAGTTCCCTGGGGACTTCCCTGCCGGTTTTCAGCACTTCTCTACAGGGGGCGAGGATTCTATCCCTTGGTTAAGACTCCACACTTCCCCGGGCAGAGGGGTTGTAGGGGGATGGGGGGTAGGAGGAGTGGTCGAGGATTGTATCCTTGGTCGGGGAGCTAAGATTCTCCCATGCTGCACCCGGTGGTCCAAAACAGACAGACAGACAAACAGGACCTTCTTGGGTTCTGCTTCACAGTGCCGCGTCATCCATCCCTCCAGACCGTGACATGGGGCTATGGGGCATGGTCTTTGCCCCGTGTTGCAGACGAGCTCTTTGGGGCTGGGGGGTGGGGTGGGCAGGGGACTTGCCCAAAGTCCTTCTAATGCAGTGAGCAAAGGCCGATGAACTCCGGACCGTGTGCCCCCCAACCCTGACCTTTGCGCCCGGGAGCCCCACAGCCGTTCGGGTGGGCCGGGCAGGAACCTCTCCATCCTCTCCCACCTATTCCGTCCTGCGCCAGCGCTCCGGGCCCCCGCGGCCTCGGGAGCGCGGGCCGTGCCTGCCACACAGCGGCCCCCGGCGGAAGTGCAGCCTCACCCGGCTCTGGGCCGAAGTCCGCCTCGGCTCCCTCCCCGGAGCTGCTCGGCGGGGCCGGGGCGAGGCGGAGGGAGGAGGGGCTCAGAGTGATGAGCAGGGTCTGGAGTACCGGGGAGCAGGGCTTGCGGAGGGCAAGGCACAGCTCCGTAGGGCGGTGCGCCAGAGCAGGGCTCCCTGGGGGCGAGCGGGACGCCGAATCTCCGCGTCTCTTCTCTGCTGAGCTGTGTGAAGGTTACGGCCCCACCGCCCAGCAGGCGGCGATTTGTCCTCTCCGCAGATGCCCAGTTCTGGCGGTCCCTGTGTCCCACCCCTGGCCTGCTGACTTTCAGCTGCCCACAGGGATTCCCCCACCCACCATCATTTCAGCCAGTGATGGGATGGGGTCCTCTGGCAGTTCTGGTTCAAGAGCCGGGTATATGTGTGTGTGACATGGCAGCCCACAGAAGGCCCAGCCAGCCAGGCAGGGTGGTGGGAGGCAGAGCCTCTCGCAGCCCTGGCCAACCTGGGCCACCTGCTTTCCTTCCTTCCATTATGTCCTGTCACAGACAGCGGCTAGAGCCTCTCCATGCTGCCCCCTACCTCGTCTCCCTACTACAAGCCATCAGGCAGGGTTCCAGTTCACATTTTTGGAATAACAAGGGCTTTTATAGGGTTATTTGAAAGGGAAAAATTCCTTGAATATCAACAAAGGAGAGGACCAAGGGGGCTCCGAGTTTGTCTGTGTGTCCAGGGGCCGGGGGTGGGCCTGGGATGTAAGGGGGGGCTTGTATCTGGAGTTTCTGACATCCTTGGGCTGTCAGGGTCTGGGGATGTCTGGGTCCTGGGCTGTCTGGGCTGCGGAGTGCAGTTCTGGCCTCTCTGGCTGAGAATCCGCAACTGAAGTGGGCATGGGGAGTTGAGGCCTCAGGTTCAGAATCCTGAGCTGCTGTCCTGGGGGCAGGATTCCCCAGGCCATCCAGGAGGTTGGGTTTATCCAGGGTCCAGGCTCTGGACTTATCTTAGATTAAGTTTCCCAGGGTAGAATGAGGATCCAGGGCCTGGATCACTGAACTCCCAAGGCGTGGGTGTTGCAGGGGGGTCTCCAGGGCTAAGGGTTTCCTGGTCTCTGGCCTCTCCTTAGTCCTTGTGAGGGCCAGTCCCTGCTCAGGCCGCTGCTGGCCATCACCATATTAGGGCATAAACTCCAGGCGGGCTGTCTGGGTGCCAAACGGTCTCCAGCTGGGCCCAGCCTCCTGCAGCTCCCAACACCACAGCCGAGCTTCAGCCGGGCCATGTCAGAGGCCGGAGGTCAGAGGACAGGAGCGGCTACTGGAGGGGAGACCCGGACAGAGCCTCCCAGGTCAGGTCTTTCGCGCTGAGCCATGAGGGCCTGGGTGAGTGGAAGGGCTTTGGGGTGGGGCGGAGAATTCCTGGCCAGCCCCTCCCCTGGCCCAGCCCCCCTCATCTCAGTGCTTTCCCGTTTCCCTTGGTTTCAGAGGATCTCCGTCCTGAGATTAATCCCATAGCTGTTAGAATTGCTGCTCTGCTGCCTCTCTTAGCCCTGTCCCCAGCAGATCTTCCTTGAGCTCGGCCAGCCTCTCCGTTTGTGCTGGGACTTGTCGGGTTCTTGGTGAAGCTTCGGCAGTACTCCCCAGGGCTAGCCCCCCCAGGCCTTTTTAGCCACCAGCCCCTCCAGGTTGTTGGCCTTCACTCAGTTCACCCCAGCCATGGCCCCTCCAGAATCCAGTCCCCATCCTTGACCCCTCTCCTTATCATCAGCACTGCCCCATTACCAAGCCCTCTGGCCAGCGCCTGCCCCCTGGTGCATTGTTCTGGCTGCTAGGCCCGTCAGAGGGGACACAGACACTGGCGAGTTAGGCGCCTGCAGTTCACAGGACACAGATGAGCACCAGGAAAGAAGTCTCTGCCCTGGAAGAGTATGCTTGGTCCCCACTGGGTCCCTGGAGGAGGAATGGGATGTTAACGCACCTTCTTGTTGCAACAGCAAGGGCTTCCTGCAGGGGGCGATTCTGAGCTGGGCCTTAGGCAGAGCCTGAAAACCCACAGGGTCTCTTTCAGAACTAAGTAGAGAGGAGGGTGAGTGGGCCAGGTGCTGGTCAGGGCAGAGGCATGTTGGGTACATTTGGCCTGGTGAACTGACATCACCTGGAATAGGGGCCCTGTTGGCCAGAGAGAGGTTGGGAGGGAAAAAAAAAGTCAAGAAGAGAGAAAAAGACAGATGTCCCTCACCAGAGTCTGAGATGAAAGACCTAGAAACAGTGCTTCTCGACTCTGTGGAATTTCTAACGTGTTACAGACCAGTTCTTGTCGTTCAGTCACTCATCTGCGTCCCACTCTTTGCGACCCCATGAACCGTGGCACACCAGGCTTCCCTGTCCTTCACCGTCTCCCAGAGTTTGCTCAAACTCATGTCCATTGGGTCGGTGATGCCATCCAACCATCTCATCCTCTGTTGTCCCCTTCTCCTCCCACCTTCAATCTTTTCCAGCATCAGGGTCTTTTCCAATGAGTCAGATCTTTGCATCAGGTGGCCAAAGGATTGGAGCACTGGCTTCAGCATCAGTCCTTCCAATGAATATTCAGGACTGATTTCCTTTAGGATGGACTGGTTTGATCTCATTGCAGTCCAAGGGACTCTTGAGTCCTCCAACACCACAGCATCAGTTCTTTGGCGCTCAGGCTTCTTTATAGACCAGTACTGGTGTGAAATGCAAAAACCATATGCTTGGCTATTGTGCCAATGTCAAATTGCTATAAAGCTTTTGAAACTCTAGCTCTCAACTTCTGAACTTCTTGTGGGCAACACACCACCTGGGGACTGAGAAAGAGGAGCAAAAACAGAACAAGGGGCCAGGGTGCCGGCTGTTTCCTGGTGCCTGTAGTGTTCAGTGCACGCCAGGGACTACACTAAGTGCCTGGCATGTGTTGACTTACTGGTCACAACTCACGAGGAGAGAATGGTCATCGTTCCTATTTTTGAGATGAGGAAAATGAGGTACAAGTGGGGTAAACATGGAAGAAAAGGCATCTGTGACTAGGCAACAGAGCTGGGATCTGGACCCTGAGATCCTGGGCTTAAAGTCTGGGCGTCCCCTCTGGGCTGCACCGTCTTGCCTGAGAAAGAGCAGAGATACAGTGTGAGGGGAGAGGGGAAGCAATGCAGGAAGAAAATAAGGAGCAGAAGGCAGTGCCAGGAGAAGGCATACAGGGAGAGAGGCCAGGAGCGGCATGGCTGGAGGAGAGAGAGGAGGGGAGAGCTCTGGAAGGGGAAAGCTGGCGTGGCCCATCAGGGAGGCGGCTCTGGCTGCCACGTGGCGGGAGTAGGCGGGGCGGGGCAGGAGCTGCTGGCGAGACGAGGGGGCAACACTGGGCTCGGGAGCCGTGGGGGCGTCAGCAGTGGACAGGCCCCTTCAGGTTCCGGAGTGAGGTGGGGTGGGGGAGTGTCCGGCCCGCCTGGAGCACAGGGCCCGTGTCCTCACTTTGCAGGGAGCTGCTTCCTGTGCCTGGTGGACGTGGTGCCCGTGAAGAACGAGGATGGGGCCGTCATCATGTTCATTCTCAACTTTGAGGTGGTGATGGAGAAGGACCTGGTGGGGTCGCCGGCCCGGGACACCAACCACCGTGCCCCTCCCACCAGCTGGCTGGCCCCCGGTAAGTGTAGCGGTGCTCTCTGGCTGGTGCAGGGATATATGGTTTCCCTCCCCTCGGGTCATGAGGCTACCCAAGGCCAAGGCTCTGCAGGCAGGGATTCGGAGGCGGGTTCAGAGATAGGGAATGAACACGAAGGATATGGCCAGTCCCATGTGGCTCAGCGTGGACAGATGGTGTGGGGTGACCGAGCCCAGACTCCCCTTTCCTTCGGGGGAAGGGTCAGGACTGGCTTCACAGCCTGACTGGCTTGGGTGCCCCCTCCAGCAGCCCCCTGGGAGTGGTCCTCTCTCCAGCCCCAGGTATGGGGGGCGGTCCCCCTTCCTGGCTGGCCCTGGTCACTCCAGGGGAGCTCCCGCCGCTCATGAGAAGGCCCTGTCTGCCTCATGGACTTAGCTCTGGGGTGTTTCTGTCACTGGTCCTGGTTCTGAACTGGCCGCTTCCCGGATACTTGAGAACGTGAAGGGACTGCGTCCCGGGGCTGGAGACAGGGAGGCCTCACCTCATCCTCCTGTGACTCAAAGGCTCAGACACCGCCCCCTGCCCCGTTCCCTTCTGTGGCCTCTTTGAATTTTAAATGTTCCCTCAGAGTCATGGCAAAAGAAACCGCTTCTGGTTTCTCAAGCTCTAAGACGGCAGCCTCAATAAAGCTGGCCTGACCTGTCCCATGGGTACCACGCGGGGTACAGCAGGAACCCGTGGCATCACTCCTTCTCCACTCAGATGCAGGCCCTGCCAGCTCCTGTGTTCAGTTCAGTTGCTCAGTCGTGTCTGACTCTTTACAGCTCCATGGACTGCAGCACGTCAGGCCTCCCCGTCCATCACCAACTCCTGGAGTTTACTCAAACTCATGTCCGTTGAGTCAGTGATGCCATCCAACCATCTCATCCTCTTTCATCCCCTTCTCCTCCAGCTTTCAATCTTTCCCAGCATCAGGGTCTTTTCCAATGAGTCAGTTCTTCCCATCAGGTGGCCAAAGTATTGGAGTTTCAGCTACAGCATCAGTCCTCCCATTGAATATTCAGGACTGATCTCCTTTAGGATGGATTGGTTGGATCTCCTTGCAGTCCAAGGGACTCTCAAGAGTCTTCTCCAACACCACAGTTCAAAAGCATCAAAAAGCATCAAAAGCTCCTGTGTGACCTCCCACAAATGACATAACTCACTGTTGCCTGAATTTCTTCCAGTCTAAAAAGTGGAGATACTGACACCCATTGGGCGCAGTTGGGAGCGTCACAGGTGGTTTGCTGGAGACCACCCTCATGGGGGATGTGAGGCTCAAAAGACAGTGGTTTATTATTGCTGGAGTCTTAGATAAGATTGTGTTCTAGGCCAGTGGTCTCCAACCTTTGTGGCTTGAGGGACGGGTTTCCACTGACCAGGGGTTGGAGGGGGGAGATGGTTTCCAGAGAATTCAAGCCCATTACATTTCTTCTGTACTTGATTTCTGATACTGTTACATCAGCTCCACCTCCAGGCATCAGGCATTAGATTCCAAGGTTGGGGACCCCTCTTCTAGACTTCTTTGGAGACTTGAGTCCTATGTAGCAGCGGTGGGGGTGGAGGGGTGCCCTCCGGCTATCCGGGCCTCCACTTTCCCTCTTCCTCCATCCCCTTGGTGACTGGGGCTCCAGCTCCTGGGCCTTGACCCCTCTGGGGCTGCTGGGGCCATGCACCTCCCCTCTGCCTCCCACCCGCAGGCCGCGCCAAGACCTTCCGATTGAAGCTGCCCGCGCTGCTGGCCTTGACTGCCAGGGATTCATCGGTGCGGCCGGGTGGCGCAGGCGGTGCGGGCGCCCCGGGGGCCGTGGTGGTGGACGTGGACTTGACGCCCGCCGCCCCCAGCAGCGAGTCCCTGGCCCTGGACGAGGTGACGGCCATGGACAACCACGTGGCGGGGAGGGCGGCGGAGGAGCGGCGCGCCCTGGTGGGTCCCGGCTCGCCGCCGCCGCCGCCGCCGCCGCCTCCGCCGCCTCTGCCCGCCTGCGCGCCAGGCCAGCACCCGTCGCCCCGGGCGCACAGCCTCAACCCTGATGCCTCAGGCTCCAGCTGCAGCCTGGCCCGGACGCGCTCCCGAGAGAGCTGCGCCAGCGTGCGCCGGGCCTCCTCGGCCGACGATATCGAGGCCATGCGCACCGGTGCGCTGCCCCCGCCACCGCCACGCCATGCCAGCACCGGTGAGGGTCGTCCCCCACCCCACCCCCTGCAGGAACTGCCCCACCGCCCGGTCCCCACCCGCAGGACCTCAGCTTCCTCCCTCTCCGCCCTGTCCTGTGTGCCTGGGAGATGGAAATCCTATTAAGCACTTATTTAATCCCATTAAGTAGCCTTTTACTCCATTAAACCGTGCATTCATCCCTGTTGCATTCTTCCACTCTGGGAGCTGGTGTGGGCCGGGAGCTGGCACTCCCAGGCCTGCCTGCAGCCGGGATGCCCATGGGGGAGTCGGGAGGGCTGGGGAGGCCTCAGGGGCCCTGCCACACCACCTGGGCCTGGGGCAGGCTCCCAGTGCCCGTTGAACAGACCCCAGTGAAGGCTTTTGCTCCTTCCTCCTCTCCTAGTGCCTCAGGGGCCTGCTTCCATAAAGTGGGGAGGGGTCCTGGCCTCACTTGTTTCTCAGGGACACTGCTCCCCACCCCCGTCTCCTGAGCTGGCCTGTCTCACTGGACCCCATGGCCTGGCTCATGGCCTGGCTCCTGCCCGGCCCGTCTCCACCCCAGCTCCGAGTCATCGCCTGCCTGCCTCCCTGACAGCCTCTCCCCTCCACCCCAGGGGCCATGCACCCCCTGCGCAGCGGCCTGCTTAACTCCACCTCTGATTCAGACCTCGTGCGCTACCGCACCATCAGCAAGATCCCCCAGATCACCCTCAACTTCGTGGATCTCAAGGGCGACCCCTTCCTGGCTTCGCCCACCAGCGACAGGGAGATCATAGCCCCTAAGATAAAGGAGCGGACCCACAACGTCACCGAGAAGGTCACCCAGGTAGGCGCGCCTGGCCCCCCACTCACCTGGGAGGAGCTTGGAGGGGGTGGAGAGGTGCAGTCAGTGAGGGCTTCCTGAAGGTGGTGGCTGGGGGTGGGAGTGGGGGTGGAGTTTCAGCACTGGGACGAGAGAAGAGTCTGAGAGGTCCTGGAGAAAGGGAGCCTGGAGCGGAGAGGCCCTGGGAAGGGGCAGGTACAGGGGACAGGTGGATGGGGCTCGGGGAGGACAGGGCAGTCGAGGCTGGGCACCTGGCAGGGTCAGGGTGGGCGGGAGAGGCAGCCATGGGGCACAAGGGGGTCTGTGCACAGGGTGTGGTGAGGAGGGCACTGGGGGTGAACCTACAGGCTTCACATCAGAAGGGGCCACAGAGGTCAGGTGGCTTCCCTGGTGGCTCAGACGGTAAAGAACCTGCCTGCATCACGGTTCGATCCTTGGGTTTCAGAAGATCCCTGGAGAAGGGAATGGGAACCCACTCCAGTATTCTTGCCTGGAGAATCCCATGGACAGAGGAGCCTGGCGGGCTACAGTCCATAGGGTTGCAAAGAACTGGACAGGACTGAGCGACTCACACACCCAGAGGTCAAGGTTGGGGGGTCCTGATTCTTTTAGGCTAATGTGATGAGCCAGACTGGGGTTGGGGACCCAGTGCCAGGGCCCAGTGCCAGGATGACCCAGAGGTGCACACCTTGTCTCCAAGCCACAGAAGAGGAGAGTTTCCTTCCCAGGTTGGGAGGGGACTCGATGGAGGTTGGGGGACACATAGAGAGGGGGTCAGGTCCTTGAATCCTGCCAGTCTTGGGGGGAAGCTGCTGAACGCTGCCCAGTGCCAGAACCAGCCTGGTGTCCTGCCCCGTCTTGGCAGCAAGATCGTCTATCTGCAGGACTCCCTCCGCCCCCAGCCACTGCCCAGTCCATCCCAGTCCCTTCCCATTCTGGCCTGGGGGGGTAGGGGAGGGTCAGGACTTAGGAGCCAGCAACAGCCAGCGACCCTGTTGCCCCACTCTGGCCCCTTTGGCTGCAGTGACCTGAGTGAGGGAGCTGTCCGTCCGCCAGGGCCTCCTCGGCCCTCCTCCTGGCCCTGCTCCCGCTGCTGCCTCTGGCTCTCTGGGTCTCTGCCAGGTCTCCAGCCCCTTGGCCTTGACTCCAGAACCTTCCCCCCACATGCTGGGCCCCTTATCTGGCAGCCGACCCCCACTACCCCCACTCCCCGCCCTCTCCCCTGGCCCCCCTGGAGCCCTGCCTGCCACCCTTCTCCCGCGTGCCCACAGGATGTGCTGTTTGTTGTGTTGTGGGCTCTGTGTGTGTGTGTGTGTGCACACGCACGCGTCTGTGTGTGCCAGCGTGCGGGTGTGTTCCTGGGCTCTCTGGTCACTGGGCAGGCAGTCTCTCCGTCTCTGGGTGTCTGTCTGACTCTGGCCGGCGGGGCGGGGGTGTTGAAGGGCCCATTAATCTGCAGTGACAGGCCGGGCTGCCGGGGGCCGGGGGAGGGGCGCGGGCTGCGGAGCGGCTGCAGCAGGAGCCCCAGGCGGGGGCCGCGGGGGAGGGGGCCTCCGGCCGGCCGGGGCGGGGTGGGGGTGGGGACCCGAGAGAAGGAGGGGCCGGCTGGAGGAGCTGGAGGTTCCGAGAGCGCCGGGCGCCGGCTGCTGGGCTGGCAGCGGGCAGAGCGCAGCTCCCGGCCTTGGGGCCGCACCGGGGTTGTGGGGGGAACCATGGGCCACCCCAGCCAGGTGGGCTGCCGGCCACACTCCCTGCCAGGGTGACCCCAGCCCTGAGGCCCAGCCCCGGCGACCCTGGCTGCCGGGCCAGAGGCTGCCTCGGGAGCCAGGCCGCCAGCCTCTGGGGTGCAGGTGAGGTGCTGGCGTGGGCCCTCGGGGCCCCAGGGCAGGCAGGCTGGGGGGAGCCAAGTCCTCCATGGCGGCCCCGTCGGGGAAGGCGAGCAGGACAGGGGCCCTGCAGCCCAGGGCCCAGAAAGGCCGGGTGAGACGGGCCGTGCGCATCTCCAGCCTGGTGGCCCAGGAGGTAGGTGTTCCCCCAGCTTCCCTCTTCCCCCCGCCCCCCACCCTCGTGCAGGTCCAACGCGGCTCAGAGGGCTCTGGCTCCAGGTCAGGAGAGGGCTTCCGAGGTGCAGGATGGTTTTGAGGGGGGAGGAATCCCCAGGAGCTGTGGCCCGGCCTGTCCCACTCTTGGCTCCAGCTTGCTCTTCTCCAGTGTTGCCGGGCCTAGGTGGACAGTGTCTGTCTTGCCAGGGCTTCCTTCCTCCTTGGCCTTCCTGGCCTGGCCTTCTAGCTGGATACATGGAAAGGGGAGAGGGGAGAACAGGAAAGTGGGTGCCCCAGAGAGCTCGACGGGGGGCTGGGGGTGGCATGAGGGGGAGGAGAGGAGCCACTCCGGCTTCCACCCCACCTCCCCCGGTGAGTGGGCAGCAGCTGGGCCTGGCGCCCAGGCCTGGGGCTCCACCCCGCCAGCACTCTGTGCCTTGGGGGTGGACTCGGGGTGGGTGAGGGAGGCATGGGCTGCTTCAGGGGTCCGGGTTTGGGGGCTGGGGGTCAGAGGCCACTGGATGAATGGAGAGGGCAGTCTGAACCAGGCAACTGGTCCAACCTGAAGCGCTGGTGGTCCCCCCAGGCCGACGGCTTGGTAGGCACCTCTGGGGAGCCAGCTCTCCACATCCCCCTGACCCAGGGGCAGCGGGTGGGGTGAGGGGCTCTGTCACAGAGCCAGGGGCCAGCTCAGGACGGCACGGGGAGCTGGAGGCGGCTCAGGGCGGGGTCTGGGCACCCTCACCTCTGTTGCCAGCACCTGAACCCTCTGCCTTGGCTCTTGCGCTCCTCCCAGTGCAGGGACAGGTATGGGAGGGGGTGTATTCTCCCAGCCACAGGTGAGGACCTTGGGTTGGGCTTAAAAGAGCATTCTGTGTGACTGTGGGTCAGGGAGGGTTACGCACGCCCCCAAGTCCAAGGCCGTGTGCTGAGCTGTTGGCTGCAGACCTGAGCTGGGCCGGGCCCTGTAAAATGGGGTCTGTGGGTCCCGGGCTGGTGCCCTGGGCTTGCCCCCAGGGTGGTGCTGGCCCTGCTGTGGGCAGACGCAGTATGGTGGTGGTGGGGGCAGGATCACATTTATCAGGTGTGGTCCAGCACAGCCCAGGGGGCCTGGCCATTCAGGTGGGGTGAGGAGCCCCCTGCAGGAGCCTTCTTCTGCCTCCTGTCTGCCGGGGCCCTGGTCAGTTCCGTTTTTTCAACCCCCTCTTGATCCCCGGAAGGTCACTGCCCCATGTTCTCTGCCTTAAGGAGTGAGTGGCTGGGGCTGAAGCCCGGGCGGAGGTGGGGGCCTCGAAACCGC
The DNA here is from genome assembly GCF_014754425.2 of Oryx dammah. NCBI lineage: Eukaryota > Metazoa > Chordata > Mammalia > Artiodactyla > Bovidae > Oryx > Oryx dammah. The sequence continues at coordinate 113,390,059 of NW_024070202.1, read as the reverse complement.
AGACTCCTTCCCCTGCCCCAGGCCCCATCGCGTGCCTCCGGAGAGCCCCTGTGGTCACCCCCGGGGTGGCCAAACCCCCAGCCGGTCTTAACTTCCAGTTACTTCTTCTAAGGAGGTGCCTTCCAAACAGTCCACCTGTTTGTGAGGGTGGCTTCAGGGGGGTCCCCAGTGTGGATGTGAATGGGAGTCTTTGGGGCTCCATCCCCTCCCCAGCACAAGGCCTGAGATATGGGCCCTGGCATTTTGTGCTGTTCTTGCAGGGCTGGCAGCCTTGGCTCTCAAGGGGGAGGGTGGGTGAGGCCTTGCACCTGGCTGCCCAGGATGGCAGAGCCAGGCTGGGAGAGTTTGGGGATTGCGTGGGGGCAGGGGAGGCCCCAAAGGGACAGGCCAAGGCCCCCAGGATGGTCTCAGCTCTGCCTAGTTTGGCTTGGGCATGGGGTAGGGGTGGTGGCTGCTGTCTGCACATCTGGGTGGCGTGCCGCCTCTGCCTGAGTGACGAGGAGCAGGATGTGAGACAAGCCTGGGTGGGCTCGGGGGTCATGTCTGAATGGTGACCCCAGGCCAGGGTGAGTAGGGAGAGGGGAGCGAGTGTCATGGTGTCTCCTCTCTCTCCTGGGTGCCAAGGGACCTGAGTCTGGGTGGCTGGTATCCTTGGGTCAGTGGCAGGAAGGGACACTTAGGCCCTCAGTCCCTGGGCCACCAGCAACGGGACTTGCAGGGAACCACAGTGACTACCGCTGTTTACGTTGCCCAGGCTGGAAGCTGTAGTCCTTGGAGCATTTGTTGGCAGAGACGGTGGTGTATATGGGACGTGTGTGTGTGTGCTTGCCATGGGTGTGAGCAAGGTGGAAGTTATATCCATAGCTGTGGGTCTGTATCGCTGGTGTCGAGTCATGCTTGTGGGCATTACTGTGAGGTGCCCTGGACTCAAGAGCCAGCCAGGAGGCCACATGGGGAACAGTGGTCAGCAGCCGTGTGCATGCGGCTGAGGGTGGGGTGGGTGCGCCTCCCCCCTACACCCCACTCCTACAGACCCCCTCTTACATCCCCTCTTACACCCCCTCCTCTTACTCTGCCTGGCCCCTTCTCTGAGGGCCCAGCCCAGGCGTCACAGGGCTGGTGGCCTGCCCTCCCCCACCCCACCCTTCAGCGCCACCTTCCCCGCCTGCCCAGGTCCTGTCCCTGGGGGCCGACGTGCTGCCAGAGTACAAGCTGCAGGCGCCGCGCATCCACCGCTGGACCATCCTGCACTACAGCCCCTTCAAGGCCGTGTGGGACTGGCTCATCCTGCTCCTGGTCATCTACACGGCAGTCTTCACCCCCTACTCAGCCGCCTTCCTGCTGAAGGAGACCGAGGAGGCGCCCCTGGCCCCCGACTGTGGCTACGCCTGCCAGCCGCTGGCCGTGGTGGACCTCATCGTTGACATCATGTTCATCGTGGATATCCTCATCAACTTCCGCACCACCTACGTCAACGCCAACGAGGAGGTGGTCAGCCACCCCGGCCGCATCGCCGTCCACTACTTCAAGGGCTGGTTCCTCATTGACATGGTGGCCGCCATCCCCTTTGACCTGCTCATCTTTGGCTCTGGCTCCGAGGAGGTGGGCTGGCCAGGAGGCATTGGGACAGGGGGGAGGGCAGCAGGGGGTGGGGCGAGGGGGAGGCAGACGCACGGGGCCCCCAGCTCACCCATGCCTGCACCCCTTTCCGTGCGAGCTGCTTCCTGGTTGTGAAGGTCCAGGGGGCCCGCCTTTTGCCAGTGTGTCTGTCCAGAGTGGCCACTGCCTTCTGATTCACATGAAAATGCCCTGAAGCTGGCGGGAGCTCTGGCTAGGCACCTCAGGGTGGGTGCACCTTTCTGAGCCCAGTTGTTTCATCCTGGTTGTGGGGAACCGTGAGCCCTTTGTCACTGTGAAGCGAAAGTGTTAAGTCGCTCAGTCACGTCTGACTCTTTGTGACCCCATGGACTGTAGCCCGCCAGGCTTCCTCTGTCTGTGGGATTCTCCAGGCAAGAACACTGGAGTGGGTTGTCATTCCCTTCCCCAGGGGCTCTTCCCAACCCAGGGATTGAACCTGGGACTCTTACACTGCAGGCGGATTCTTTACTGTCTGAGCCACCAGGGATCTGGCACAGAAGAGCAATGGGACTCTGCTGGGCGCAGCGGGTGGGAGGTGCTCCTACTGATACTAGGAGGAGGTTCTGGGGAGAGTCTTTGGGGATCTTACCTCCGCTGCCTCCGCACTGAGGGCTGCAGTGCACCCCATGCTTCGTCCATCACCCCCCTACTCCCCCCACTGAGTGTCTGCTGCTCCCCATAGCTGATCGGGCTGCTGAAGACGGCGCGGCTGCTGCGGCTGGTGCGCGTGGCCCGGAAGCTGGACCGCTACTCGGAGTACGGGGCGGCCGTGCTCTTTCTGCTCATGTGCACCTTTGCGCTCATCGCGCACTGGCTGGCCTGCATCTGGTATGCCATAGGCAACATGGAGCAGCCGCACATGGACTCCCGCATCGGCTGGCTGCACAACCTGGGCGATCAGATCGGCAAGCCCTACAACAGCAGCGGCCTGGGTGGCCCCTCCATCAAGGACAAGTATGTCACCGCCCTGTACTTCACCTTCAGCAGCCTCACCAGCGTGGGCTTCGGCAACGTGTCCCCCAACACCAACTCGGAGAAGATCTTTTCCATCTGTGTCATGCTCATCGGCTGTGAGTGCGCCCCTGGAGGCGAGCGTGGGCACAAGCCACACAGGAGAGGGAAGGCATTAGAGGGGCCAGAGTGGGCGCCCCCCACCCCCAGGGGCCCCCATCATGGTGCTGGGGATACCAGGGCAGAGGCACAAGGCAGGGGCTGAGGAGCATGTGTGCCCGGGCTTCTGTGCGTGCATCTCGCGTGTGTGCTCACGCTGAGGTGGGAGTGTGTGTTGGCACTGACCTGGTGCGGGGGTGGACAGGGTCCCTCGGAGGCTGACGGCCCCACTCACCCCGCCCCCAGCCCTCATGTATGCCAGTATCTTCGGCAACGTGTCAGCCATCATCCAGCGGCTATACTCGGGCACGGCGCGCTACCACACACAGATGCTCCGCGTTCGGGAGTTCATCCGCTTCCACCAGATCCCCAACCCGCTGCGCCAGCGCCTTGAGGAGTACTTCCAGCACGCCTGGTCCTACACCAATGGCATCGATATGAATGCGGTGAGGGCCCGGGCTGGGCCGGGGGGCAGGGCGCCTGTGGGGTCTCCTCTGGGTTCGCCAGAGTCACACTCCCCACCGACCCCAGCCCAGGTGGGCCCAGGTAGTGCTGGAAGGACCTTGAGAGGTCATTACCCTCCCTCTGCCCGTGGAGTTCATTTCCTGGGCAAGTTCTCACTTTGGGGGAGGCTCTGGGTGATCCGTGGTTGATCCATAGGACAGCCCCAGGCAGGAGATGGTCTCCATGCCTCACACTTTAGAAGGTGGAGGTGAAAGCAGTGAGGCGTCATCCCAAGGGTGCAGAGTCTGCAGGGAGGAGGGGTGGAGCTGGCGTGGACACCCAGGTCCTTACCCCCGATAGATCCTGGACGCCCTGGTGCTCCCTGCTGGCTCTCCAGGTGGGGGGTGGGAGTGGGTTCCCAGGAGAGGGCGTCCTGAGCCGCCCCCCGCCCCCAGGTGCTGAAGGGCTTCCCTGAGTGCCTGCAGGCCGACATCTGTCTGCACCTGAACCGCTCGCTGCTGCAGCACTGTAAGCCTTTCCGAGGGGCCACCAAGGGCTGCCTGCGGGCCCTGGCCATGAAGTTCAAGACGACGCACGCACCACCTGGAGACACTCTGGTGCACGCCGGGGACCTGCTCACAGCCCTCTACTTCATCTCCCGGGGCTCCATCGAGATCCTGCGGGGTGACGTGGTCGTGGCCATCCTGGGTACGGCAGGGACCGGGAGCTGGGCCCGGAGTCCCTGCCGCGGCTGTAGAGGCCCAGCCCTCAAAGGACACAGTCCTGGGGGCTGTGGCCCTGTGACTGCCCACAGGGGCCTTGGGCTCCTTTAATTCACCTAAGCTCAGGCCCTCCCAGGGGGCCAGGGAGAGGAGCCCTACCAGGTCGGGTGTGGGGCGGGTGCTGCTGAACTGCGGAGGTTTCCAAATTCTGTTCCTCTTTGGGGGTTTCCTCACGGGCTGCGACACTCTTGTTTCTTAAAATGGGATCAAATCCAAGTGCTCCAACGTAGGCAGTGGGGGAGGCTGTGTGACTGATTTCCACTTAGGGCCACACAGTTCCCTGTGGTACAGCCAAGCCCTCATCTCCAGAGCAGAGGGAGTCTGCCCCTCTTCCCCTCGCATCCCTTCTTCTCTCCCCTACCTGTGCACATGGATAGGGGTGCCTGGGCGCTGGGGACTTCCTGCCCTCTGCCTGTCCACCCCTTGGCCCTGGCCACCTCAGGGCTGATGCGTCACGGTGGGGCTTAATGCTCATGCCGCAAGCACCCCCAAACACCATTGGAACCAAAGTTTTGCTAAACTGCAGTTGCCTTAGCTGCATTCGGGAGTTTTCCGTTCTGTGCCTGTGCTCACCTATGCTATCCTGTTTTCTCTCAGTAAACAAAATGCTGGTCTTGATTCACTACTGTGTTATGATCTGTAGCTTGAAGAAAATTGTTCATGGGAGTGCAGTGCTTAGCCAGGGGGTGTTTGGGAATGGGCTTTGGTGGGGGATGGGTGGTACCAGAGGAGTTAGAACCTAAGGCGGAAGCCAGGGTCTTGGGCGGACCTGGGCATCCAGGCTGGAGCTGCTGGCTGGCCCTACAGTAGGTGGGAGGCATGGGTTCCTGGCCCTTCTCCTCCAGGGCACCGCACTGCACCTGTCCTTCCTTTGGGAGCTGGGGGCAGACGGGCCGGCTGGTGCCCCCCTGGCCCTGGGGGCTGGGGCTGGGCAGCACGTGAGCAGACTGAGGGGAGGTGCTCGGCCAGGGTGACAATACCTGGAAGACAGGTGCCTGCTGCCTCCGCTGCCGCCCCCGGGGCTGAGCCCCCCTCTCGGTGGCCTCCAGGGAAGAACGACATCTTCGGAGAGCCTCTGAACCTGTACGCGCGCCCTGGGAAGTCCAACGGGGACGTGCGGGCCCTCACCTACTGCGACCTGCACAAGATCCACCGAGACGACCTGCTGGAGGTGCTGGACATGTACCCTGAGTTCTCTGACCACTTCTGGTCCAGCCTGGAGATCACCTTCAACCTGCGGGATGTGAGTGGGCCACGCGGCCGACCGCTTGCTGGGTGGCTGTCCCTTCGCCGCGGGACCTTCTCTCTGGGCTTGTTTAATGGTGTCTGGGGCAGACTAGGTTGTGAAAAGTGCCAGTCTCAGCCCTGGTCCTGCGGCGGAGCTCACACCCCACGGAGCGGGCATGTCCCATCCCACCTCCAGTGGTCATGAGAGGGCCTTCCCCGGGACCGGGCAGGGCAGGTGGGCGAGGAAGGGCCCTGACACCGCTCTTGGGTTTCAGACCAACATGATCCCCGGCTCTCCGGGCAGCGCGGAGTTGGAGGGCGGCTTCAACCGGCAACGCAAACGCAAGCTGTCCTTCCGCCGGCGCACGGACAAGGGTGAGGCGGGGGAGGGGAGGGGGCGGGGCCCAGGTGAGCCGGGAGGCGGGCGGGGGGCGGGGCCTATAGGGGCGGAGCAGAGGGCGGGGCCGGCGGGTCTGCTCCTCCCAGGCCCCACAGACCTTCCGTCCCTACCGTCAGCGTTCCCTTCTCACCCCATCCTTTCAGGCCCACTTGAAATGTCACCTCCTCTCCTCTTCCACCCTCCAGGGCAGGGGCGCGTCTAAGTTTATTGGGTCCTCACAGGGCTGGCGTCTTGATGGGCGCTGCTTTGAACCAATGAGGGGAGGAAAGACAGGGCAAAGGAGGGAGAGGTGGCTAGCATGGCAGGGGAGGGCTAGGGCCTGGGGTCCCAGAGAGCCCCGCCCAGCAGCGCTACTGACCCGGCTCGGGCAGCCAGCGGTCACAGCCGATCTGTTCCCGCCCCCGGAGTTCTTAGTCCTCTTGGAAGTGGGTGAGAGAGCACAAGCAGGACTGGGGACAACCCAGCGTGTCCTGCTCCCGGCCCCCTCCCCGCCCCTTCCGGCCCTCCCCTCCTCTCTGTGCCTCCTCCTGCCGTCTCTGAGGCCCGTTCTCTGTCTCCCACAGACCCGGAGCAGCCAGGGGAGGTGTCGGCCTTGGGGCCGAGCCGGGCGGGGGCAGGGCCGAGTGGCCGGGGCCGGCAGGGGGGGCCGTGGGGGGAGAGCCTGTCCAGCGGCCCCTCCAGCCCCGAGAGCAGTGAGGATGAGGGCCCAGGCCGCAGCTCCAGCCCCCTCCGCCTGGTGCCCTTCTCCAGCCCCAGGCCCCCCGGAGAGCCGCCGGGTGGGGACCCCCTGACAGAGGATGGCGAGAAGAGCAGTGACACTTGTAACCCACTGTCAGGTAGGGTGAGCCCCCCACCCCCCAACCTCTGCCTGGCGGGTGGGGCATGGGCCTCTCTTCCAGCCTCAACCCTGCTCTCTGGCTGCAGGCGCCTTCTCAGGAGTGTCCAACATCTTCAGCTTCTGGGGGGACAGCCGTGGCCGCCAGTACCAGGAGCTGCCTCGCTGTCCTGCCCCCGCTCCCAGCCTCCTCAACATCCCCCTTTCCAGCCCTGGCCGACGGCCGCGGGGAGACGTGGAGACCAGGCTGGATGCCCTCCAGAGGCAGCTCAATAGGTGAGTGTCCAGGGGGACAGGCTAGGAGGTGCTGGACGGGGTGGTGCAGCAGTGTGATCTGTGGGTTTCAGGCAGTGTTGTTGGGTGCCGGGGGGTGGGGGTCGTTTGCTCCATCTTGACCTGTCCATGTGTCCCAGCGGCTTGGCCCTCTCTTTCCGTTCGGAGCCAAGCTGGGGCTGCCACACCTAGGATGGAGAGTGGGCCTGGGGGTTGACCAGCTGGCTGTCCACAGGGCGGTCCTGAAGTCACGGTTGCTGGTGTCTCCACTTCTCTGAGACCCAGAGCATCCTCCTCCTTCTCGCCCAGGCTGGAGACCCGGCTGAGCGCAGACATGGCCACCGTCCTGCAGCTCCTGCAGAGACAAATGACGCTGGTCCCGCCAGCCTACAGTGCTGTGACCACCCCGGGGCCTGGCCCCGCCTCCACTTCCCCCCTGCTGCCCGCAGGCCCCATCCCCACCCTCACCCTGGACTCGCTTTCTCAGGTGAGTTCCCAGCACCCCCGGCCTTGCCTTTTCTGCGCCGATTCCTCTCCAGGCCTGCTTTGCTGCCCCTTCTGTGGCCTTGGGCCCCAGCCTCCTCCCCTTCCCCATCCCTGCCCTCCTCCCAGGCAGTATTCTTGGAGGAGGAGGAGCTGTGAGCACGGAGCACAAAGCACGAAGACAGCTGGGCCAAGGCAGGCTGCAGGCCCAGTGGCCTGTGCTCCCCTGGGGTCACCTGAAGGGCCGGGTCTACTCGGGGTGCCTGTGTCCGTGGCTGCATGTGTTGAGCCCTGGGGGGGCTGGTGGTGGGTGCTGGGTGCCAGTGCGCCCCTGGGACAGAGTCCCACGGCTCTGCTGTTGCTGACACCCCCGGGTCTGACTCTCCACTCGACCCATGACTTTCACGCTCAGCACTTTGCAGGGTTGTCCCGGAGGCTTTGGCTAAGCCCCAGGGTGGCCCTTCCAGTTGGCTTCTCTCCCCCGCTGCTAGAGGTGGGCCTCTGTCATCCTTTGTCCTCACCTGAGTGGACCTGTGTGTTCCTGGCTTCCTGACAGGATAGCGGTGTCTGGGTCTCAAGCTGGGGGTCCTTCGGGCAACCCAAGGTGGCCTGGGCTCCGCCGCCCCCTGCCCCCCACCCCCGGCATCTGCTCCCCTCCCATATGCTGCCTGCTCCTGTTTGCAGACACCAGGGCCCACGTCAGCAAATGTGCCAGTCTCCCTTCACAGCCTCCCCCGCAGAGATCTCACAGCAGACTCGTCAGCACCCACAAAGCCCCTCCCGCCTGCCCTGGCACTCTCCCTGGCCTTCCGAAGCCTGGCCGCCAGCCTGCCTCTGTTTCTAGGTCCCGGAGTCCTTTCGAGACTGCAGGCAGGAACCTTGTCTCTTTTTCTGTCTAGCTTCGGTGCCAGCTCAGGGCCCCTTATTCCACGTTGGCGTTCAATTCAGCGGCTAGGTTCCCTGGGAGGGAAGTGGCTGAGGCCTGGGGCTCCTTGCAGGATCAGACAGATGCTGCCTCGGGGCCCCCAGCTGCCGGGCCTGGCTCTTGTCCACCCAGAGCATATATCTCCATGTCCAGTCTTAACCCCCTCCCTTGGCAGTTGGAGTCCTGCCTGCTCTTTCTCCCTCAGCCCTTCTCCTGTCTCCTCCAAACCCCCTCCTGTCTGGCCCCAGAGTTCCCGGACCCTCTCTCTCCTCTGACCCTCTCCCGCTGCTCGACTCCGGGCCCCCGACACTCTTTGTTTTCTCCACAGGTTTCCCAGTTCATGGCGTGCGAGGAGCTGCCCCAAGACGGACCCGCTCGACGCCTCTCCCTGCCGGGCCAGCTGGGGGCCCTAACCTCCCAGCCTCTGCACAGACACGGCTCAGACCCAGGAAGTTAGTGGGGCTGCCCAGTGTGGACACGTGGCTCACCCAGGGTTCAGCGCACTGCCTGGGCCCCTACCCGTGGAGGCCCTGCCCGGGAGGCCCTGGCCATCGACGGGAGAGGAATAAGAAGGCACGGCCCCTCCCCTAGCCCTTGGGGGCCCACCTCCTCCTGAGGTCCCCAGGGGCCCCGGTGTGGGGGGGCACAGGGGCAGGGACAGGGCCGGGCAGTGGATGGGGATCTGTGGTCCCCCCCACTGCCCTGGGGCAGTAGCTGGTCTAACTGCCCGGAGGCACCCGGCCCTGGGCCTTAGGCACCTCAAGGACTTTTCTGCTATTTACTGCTCTTATTGTTAAGGATAATAATTAAGGATCATATGAATAATTAATGAAGATGCTGATGACTATGAATAATAAATAATTATCCTGAGGAGACTCCAGCGATGCTGGGAAGTGTAATAGCTACCTGCTCTATCCCGTGTTCGTGGCCATAGCATTGTGGGCACGAGCCTGTCCGAGGGACTCCCGGGCCAGTCTGTCTGTGTGCGCTGGGACTGCAGGGGCAGCTCCGACATCTGGGTGTGGGGTGGGTGCAGTGAGGGGTGCTCCCTTGGGGCTGACACACATCACCTTCAGGGCTTCTTGCCTCCGGAGGGCCCTGCTTCTCTGCAGTCCTGGATTCAGGATGGCAAAGAGTCACCTGGACTGAGATGAATATAGAGGTTGTCCTAATGAGATGCTGGGCCTGGGGTCCCACACTTTAGAGCCTTGGTGGCTAGCGGATTGGCACACTGGCCCCTGAAACTGACCCCACGATGACGGCTGATACAACCATGCTCTCCCCCACACACAACTCTTGAGCCCAGCCCATGCTGTTATATTTGGCCACATCCCCAACTTGGCCTCACATGCATGCCAAGTTCCTACAGTCGTGTCTGACTCTTTGCGATCCCATAGGCTGTAGCCCGCCAGGCTCCTCTGTGCATGGAATTCTCCAGGCAAGAGCACTGGAGGAGGTTGTCATTTCCTCCTCCAGGGGATCTTCCTGACCCATGGATCAACCCCGAGTCTCTCATGTCTCCACCCCGAGTCTCTCATGTCTCCTGCACTGGCAGGTGGGTTCTTTACCACAAGCACCACCTGGGAAGCCCTTATCCTGACCTTTAACTCAGCCTCACACGGATCCTGTATGATTGGGCTCCCACAGTGAACCGACTCAGGGCATGCTGGTTTTCTCAGCCCCTTATCAGAGCCCCATTGATGTCTGCCTGCAGACGGGCCTCATCCGCCTGCATCCCTTGGTCACCTGTGATCCTTGACCAGAGGAGCTGGAAGTTTCAGGGTGGCTCATTCCCATCCCTGGAGGAAGAAGTCAGATGTCCTGGGGTCAGTGAAGGGTGGAGGCCGTGTGCACCTGTGCTCGTGTGTGCGTGCACGTGCTGCTGGTCTTGTGGGACCACGCAGCCTCTCAGAGGAGCTGCCATTCAGTGGCCGAGTCAGGGCAGCTGCAGCCAGCAGGAGGAGCTGATGGGCATTATTGCTGCCCAAGGCCTCCAGGGCCACTTAATCCTACAACCCCCGACCCTTCAAGCTGGGTTGGTTAGCCTTGCTTTGAAGAAAACGCATTATTTCTCAGGCCTGGGGTCAGGAGGCTACTGGGAGAAGACCTTGGTCTCTGAACAACCTGGAGGGTGCCCTTTGCCAAGACGGGGTAGGAGAGACGTTCCCAGTGGTCCTGCATCAGGGCCCAGGCTCCCCTCCCAGAGGGTGTGACCAGCGAGGGGCCCCTGTGAGTTCAGTGTGCTCTGAGGTTCGGGACATGCAAGATGGGCATGGGGCAAAGAGATGGGGAGAAGGATTAGACCTCTGGGGTGTGGGGAGGGGTGACACAGAGGGGGACCAGGCAGAAAAGGTAGCTTTGTGTGACAGGATCTGGCACACGTGTTCAGGGGTCTACACATGAACATGAGCACGCATCTGTTCATGGCTCACACGCAGGCCTCCCTGGTGGACTGATTTGCGTGGGTGTGGGGTGGGGGTTCCAGCCAGGGCGATGCCCTTGATCACAGGTTCTGGGCACAAGCGGGTGCCGTCAGGATCTCAGCCCAGGGCAGGACACAGACATGGTCAGAGGCTGCTGTGAGGCTGACGGCGAGAAGTAAAGGTGCAGACGAAGCTCACTCTGCTTGGTCCGCAGGGGCCAAAGCGCTGGGCCGAGTCCCTGCCTCCGTCTTTCTTCCCATCTCCCCTGTCCTTAGAGCACTTTCCTCTGGGCGCTCAGCCTGATTCACAGCACTTTGTCCAAGGACAGGGGACAAGGGCTGGGGGAGCCCGGGGGGGGGGCCTGGGACAGAGGCTGGGGGCCAGCCCAGTGCATCAGCACTGCGTGCTGGCGGGCCTGGGGAGCAGAGGAGAGGAGAACTTCACGTGTGCTCTCTGGGCTTTGTATCAGGTTTGAATGGTGGTTATTTCTCTTCGGCACATGCCAGCCCCCTGGTCAGCTGCCTGCAGCCAGGGAGGGTACTGCCTGGCCTGGAGTCCTGATGTATGGGCTTCCAGGGATGAATGTGTGTGCGTGTGTGTGTGTGTGTGTGTGTGTGTGTGTGTATGTGCAAATGCACACGTCTATGCTCAGGGTGGGGGCGGGGCGAGCAGAGAAGAACCTCTAAGTGCTTGTCCTCAGTGAAAGCACATGGGTGCCCAGGGCTCGGTCCATTCCGTCCGGGTGAAGGAGCTTCCAGCGTGGCTGAGACACCAGCCCCAGGTCCCTGCCAGGAGCTGCCACTGAGATTTGAGAGGCTGGGTGGGGGACGACAGCCACGGTGGCTCCATCTCCCGACAGCTCCATCTGTCCAGCTGCGTCATTGAACCCCTAACAGCCTGTAGAGGGAGATGTCACTAGTCCACGTGAGGACAGTCATCTCGGGGTGGTCAGTGACTGGCCGGGGGTCATGCTGCAGGCAGATGGCATTGTGAAGCTCCAGGCTGCACAGGAGGGTGGCGGTGACCCTCAGACACAATACTGGGGCCAACACTGGCCAGTTGCAGGGTGTGGGCTCAGATCTGGGCCTTGGAGGGACCTGAGAGGCTGGCGAGGGTGCTGTGAATAGGCATCGCAACTCAGCGTGGAGCCCAGCACAGAGACTATCCATTCTCAACCTGCTCTGTCCTCCCCACCCCCGGCCAGGCGGTAGCACTCTCCCCCTGACAGTCAGGAGGCCAGGCTCCACCCAACCCAGTAGTGCATAAACCCAAGCTATGTCTGTGTTCTGAAAACTCTCTGCTGGGCTGCATTAAGTTCTTGGGTAGGGCCAAGGCTGAAGGCTTCCTAGAGCAGTGGGGTAGCAGTGGGGTAGCCTTCAGTCTTGACCAGGCCCTGCCCAAGAACCCTAACCCTAACCCTAAAGTGCGTGAAGTCACTCAGTCGTGTCTGATTCTTTGCGATACCATGGTTTGTAGCCTACCAGGCTCCTCCGTCCATGGCATTTTCCAGGCAAGAGTATTGGAGTGGGTTGCCATTTCCTTCTCCAGGGGATCTTCCTGACCCAGGGATCGAACCCGCATCTCCCGTATTGCAGGCAGACACTTTACCATCTGAACCCTAACCTCCACTCTAGGCTGATTGCGCCTCATGGGGGTCCTGCTGTGTCCCTGGCCAGGTTCTCAGGTGTGTTAGGTCGTGTGGGGGCAATTCTGGGGGCTGGCTGGGGGTATGGCAGGCTATTTTCTGCCACTGTGCATTACCCATTCCTTTAAAGTCCAACTTCATCTTTTTTAAAAAAAAAATAGAAATCATCAGTGAAAATGCTTTGGACAGGAGAGGAAGAATCTTCAGAAGCCAGTAGCCTGTGAGCCTGAGGGGCATCTCGTTACTGGGGGGCTCAGGAAGAGAGGAAAGAGGGAGGTGTGGGAATCAGTGTGCACCCCTCTGCCCCAGGGGCAGGTCCCACAGCTGAGGGAGTGAATCCTGTCCCCTGCTGGCCCAAGGCAATGAGCTATGAAAATCAGCTCTGTTGAAGGAGGGGCAGGGAGGCTTGTCTGTCTTTGCAGGGCCCTGACAGTGCCGGGCACTGGGATATGCCCAGTGCTTCCCAAAGGAAGGCAGGCAGGAAGGAAGGAGGGAAGGCAGGAAGGCAGGAAGGAAGGCGGGAAGGAGGGTAGGAAGGCAGGAAGGAGGGAGGGAAGGAGGGAAGGAAGGAAGGAATGCAAATACTGCTTTTTGCCCTGGGACAGAGACCCTTGGGCTGGACAGAGACCCTTGGGATGTGCAGGCAGGGCTGGGGAAGTCCTCCAGTGGCTGGCAGAGCTGAAGTGGGCCTCTGCCCAGGGCTGTGGGCCCTCACCCTGGGCCTGCAGGTCACCACCTTCTCCTCCATGCCTGTCCTCAGGCTTGTGCTGCCCAGCTCTGTGGCAACTGCTCGCTGCTCCAGGCCTGCTCCCTGGCCTCCCCTGTCACCTGGGCTCCCAGGGACACAGGACTCTGGTGGCGGAGGGTGGCGGGGAGCAGTCCCCTCCTCTCCTACAGGCCCGGCCACCCACTGCTGGGGGCTGTTGTGCAGAGCTCAGTGTTCTCCCAAACCAAGAGGACCAGAGGGGTGGGGCGGGACCTGGAGGGGTGACTGTGGTCAGGCCTGGGCTGCCTCCCCCGACCCCCAACTCTGCTCCTAAAGAGCCAGGAGCCGAGAGAAGCACTCCGGATGTGTCCCGGCCTCGTGACTCGCTGCGCGGAGTCCAGGTGCAAACTCGCCCCGCCCTGTCTTTACCGGGACTCCGCCCCTGCCCCGCCCCAGGAGCTCACGTTTCAGTCTCAAATAAGAATCATGTATCTTACCGGGGCCCATCCTTTGTGGTGAGCCTTATTCTCACCGCCTGCCTGAAATCCGAGGCCCAGAGGCTGGCAGAAGCTGCTGGGTCCAGGGCTCTCGAGGGAGGAGCTGGAGCGTGAACGCCGGCAGAACTTTGCCCATGTCTGAGATTTCTAGAACTTTCTTCCCCCTGCAGGCTTTTGTGCCTTCTGCCCCTTTTGCCTCCCGGCCCTTTGTTTAGTGACTTCCTGCCGGTCCTCGGGTGACCCTTGGACACACGGGGGTGCGCCCCCTGCCAGGGCTGGGAGCCTTTTCTGCCTTCCTCAGCCTGCCCTCCGTACCCTAGACTGCCGAGTCCGGGGGCTCGTCACCTCTGTGTCCCCCAGCACCACGCACAGTGGCTCCCCCAGAGCAAACACTTTATAATTTATTCACTTAATGAGCATTTCTGGATTTAGGGAGTAATGTGACTCAGCTGGTAAAGAATCCGCCTGCAATGCGGGAGACCTGGGTTCGATCCCCCGGTGGGGAAGATCCCCTGGCGAAGGGGAAGGCTACCCACTCCAATATTCTGGCCTGGAGAATTCCAGGGACTGTATAGTCCATGAGGTCGCAAAGACTTGGACACGACTGAGCGACTTTCACTTTTACACTTTGGCAGTAAAATCCTTACCTTCCAAAGGGCCCGTGTGCTTGACTTTGGGAGCCTGTGACTTCCTGGGCAGCCAGGGCTGAAGAAGGGACTCTGGGGTAACTGGCACCCCCGAGCCTCCTCGGCTCTTAAGCAGACATGGGGTCTCATACCCCAGGGATGATCCCAAGAGGCTCACATGGTTTACATCTTCTGCCCCACTCTTCTGGCTCCGCTCAGCCGTCCGGGCTCGTCCTTGGTCTGAGTTATCATTAGGAAATGGTCTGGTGTTCTGGAGGGCTGGAATCCCTCCTGATGGATATCTTGGGGCCATAGCTGGGTATCCCATGATGGCCACCACTCACCTGGGTTTTGGGGAGGCCCCACCTCTGCTTATCACAGCAAGCTCATCACCCTCTCAAACGCCGGGTCCCCAGCCTGGGTGTAGTTCCAAGCACAGCCCCTGACTTTTCCAGGCTCTGTTCTGTCACAGGGCAGGCAGGGAGGCCTTCCCGCAGCCCACCTGCCCATGTCGGCAGGAGCAGATGGCTGGAGCATTTCCAGGTCCTGAAGGGACAGATGGCTTCCTTTGTCCGCAGGACGCAGCCCTCCTCGTCAGCTTGGCACCAAAGATTCTCATCTTCCTTTCCAGACTCACCTGCCCTTCTGCCTGCTGTTGCCACATGCCTGTTGCCCCAGCCATGTGAGATTCCATCCTGTTCACTGTGCTCGAGTTCTCCCTGCATCTTTCCATCTTTCCCTCTCCTGGGAAATAAACTCTATCCTTCCCGGCCTGGAGAGAAAGCCTTCCACGCCAAGTCCTAGCTCAGACGTCACCTCCTCCAGGAGGCCCTCTCTCGATGTCTCAGTGGATTTAAACCGCCCATCTTTCTCCTCTCTGTCGTCTGAGAAAGGACTGGCGGAGTACTGACGGTCTGTGTGTCTCCTCAGAGGCCTCTGTCGTGGGGCCAGGGAGGTGGCAGGCACTTTGCCAGCGTGCCTTGCTCCGTCTTCACGTCCCAGCTGGCTTCTGTGTGGAGAGCTTCTGTCCGCCACCCTCTGTGACTGCTCATTTGTCCTTTGATGGTCAAAGCTGAGAGTAAGTCCCCCTTGGCCTCTTCCGTTCCAACTTCAGGTCTGTGGTACCCACGGTTCCCCAGGTGGGGCCCAGCCCAGTGGGAACTGAAGGGCACTCATCCTGGCTGCTCAGGGTGGCCTCCATTGCTCACACGGGTTCTGAGTAGGAGTCCTGGTGGACCCACCAGGACAAGGGTCATGGAAAGCACACAAGCAGTGAGTCTAGTCTATCTTAAGTTCTCAGAAACCTGGAAACAAATTTGAAACATAAAGCCTTTCAAAGTGACTATTTGGCAGCAGTTTTCAGATAATTGTATATCATAAAAGAGTGGCTGGTGTAAAACCCAATGAGGATTCAGTAAAAGATTGAATAGTAACAGGTTTCTTTAAGCTGCATGGGTGTATGATTATCAAACCCTATAAAGAAAGACTCGATTTGGTCATCTTATTGCGGTAGAATTTAAAATAAAGTGATTCTTGATACTTTATTTACTAAAAGTATAAGTCAAGGCTTTTTTTAAACTAACTTTTGTCTTTCAAAAAAAAACCCCAAAAAACCACAAATGAGTTCCAAGGCATTTATTAACTAATTAGCTTCATTATTTTATAATCACACCTTACAAGTGAGCTGAAAGTCGACAAGAGCCAGCACTTCGAAACCCAAACAGAAGAATTTAGCTCAACTGTCCTACCATTACTTTAAAACTAGCAATAGCATAAGGTCTGGCTGCAAAAAGCTGAGATGCTCACTGGCAAGAAAATCAGTCATTAGGGAAAGACCTCGGAGAGGCTCCTGCAGCAGGTTAGCCGCACGTAACGGCTTGGCTTCCTCTTTCTGCGCTGCCAGGTGTTGACAGCTGGGAAACCAGAGGGAATGTGATGGCCAGGGACACTCGAAAGGTCAAAGGAGTCTGATCTCATGGTCTTAAGAGGCCTGCATGTGTCGTGCTTTAGTCATATCCGACTCTTTGTGACTGTATGGACTGTAGCCTGCCAGGCTCCTCTGTCCATGGGATTCCCCAGGCAAGAATCCTAGAGTGGGTTCCCGTTTCCTCCTGTAGGGGATCGTCCTGACCCAGAAATCGAACCTGCGTCTCTTATGCCTTTTGTATTGGCAGAGGGTTCTTTACCACTAGTGCCACTTGGGAAGCTTCTTTAGAGGCCTCATTTCAGTCAGTTCAGTTCAGTCATTCAGTCGGGTCCAACTTTTTGCGACCCCACAGACTGCAGCACACCAGGCTTCCCTGTTCGTTACCAACTCCCGGAGCTTGCTCAAACTCACGTCTATCGAGTCGGTGATTCCATCCAACCATCTTATCTTCCGTCATCCCCTTCTCCTCCTGCCTTCAGTCTTTCCCAGCATCAGGGCCTTTTCCAATGAGTCAGTTTTTCCCATCAGGTGGCCAAAGTATTGGAGCTTCAGCTTCAGCATCAGTCCTTCCAGTGAATTTTCAGGACTGATTTCCTTTAGGATGTACTGGTTGGATCTCCTTGCTGTCCAAGGGACTCTCAAGAGTCTTCTCCAACACCACAGTTCAAAAGCATCAATTCTTCAGCACTCAGCTTTCTTCACAGTCCAACTCTCACATCCATACATGACCACTGGAAAAACCATAGCTTTGACTAGATGGACCTTTGTCGGCAAAGTAATGTCTCTGCTTTTTTATATGCTGTCTAGATTGGTCATAGCTTCTGTTCCAAGGAGCAAGTGTCTTTTAATTTCAGAGGCCTGGGTGAAAGGAAACTGTTAACAGATGGGAAAGTGAGAGTAGAGGGCTTTATTTCATGTCAGTCTGCCTTAGGCCCCTGGACCTGTGACTGTTGGGCAGGGAGGTTTGGTTTTACCTGTGACTCTGAGTGGCCATAAAGAAGTGTTGTTCTCGGGGCCGGTGGGAGAAGCATGGGGGAACGAGGTTAAACAGCGATGAGCGTCTTGACCCAGCTGCCCTCTGTCCACCAGCCCCAGGGGGGGCCCTTTTGGTAGGAAGCTGAGAAGTGGCTGGAGCCCCAACCTGGGAGGAGGAAGGTATGCCCAGTGCCTCCCTGGGTCTCTGCGGATGCTGCAGGGGTGAGGCTTCTGTTCTGGGCTAATGCCCCTGTGACCTGTGTCTCTGTAGACACTTGTCCCATTAGCGAGGGATAGTTCCTGTGCCTGCTGCCACCTCTCTTCCAGACCACCCTGACTCCAGATGGACCCCGTCCCCCGAAGTCCCACTAACCCGAGGTGTTGCCTGTGGTGGATGATTAGTGAAGATCTTGGGGGTCACTGTGAATGCTGGGGAAGTCATTCAGGCCAGAAAGCAACCTGAAAGATGACCTTAGACATCCTACTCCTGGATTTTTGTCTGTTTCCATGTTGGTGCCTTTCTCACTGGCTGACCTCTTTCCAAGTCCTTCCAAGACCCTCTTGGTCAGTTTCTGCTTCCTGAAGACCCTTCTCTGCCTCTTCTTTTCCCCGCTTTCCTGGCCGCCCCCAGGCTTCCCCTCACTGCCTTGGGCAGACCCATTCAAGAGTCTCTGGTTGGCTCTTAGCTGACCTTGCCCGGGGCTCCACCCTTCCCCTTCTTACAGGCTATGGGACACGATCCAGATGTGTATCTGATGGACTCGGAGTGAGCGCCCATGGCCCTAGTGGGGAGAGGGGGCCCCGGGAAAGCTGGCTTTCGTGTGCTCTTCCTCCTTTCTGTTTTTGGTCTGCACTGCCCGTCTTGCGGAATCTCACTTCCCCAACCAGGGGTGGAAATCAGGCCCTGGGCAGTGAAAGTGCAGAGTCCTAACCACTGTACCACCAGAGAATTCCCCTCCCTCCCTCCCCTCCCCCTTTTTTTTTTTTTGGATTGGCAAGCAGTTTTCCTGCAATAATAATTAGTGATGGCTAGTGAGGCACCTGGGGCAGAGATCTGAGCTTCCCAGGTGTCAAAGAGGAAAAGAAAGTGCCTGCCAGTGCGGGAGATGCAGGAGTATGGGTTCGATTCCCGGGTCAGGAAGATGCCCTGAAGGAGGAAATGGCCACCCACTCCACTATTCTTGCTGAGAAAATCCCATGGACAGAGGAGTCTGATGGGCTACAGTCCATGGGGTCGCAAAGAGTCGGACACGACTGAGCACACAACAGGGGCAGAGATGGCGATTAGAGAGGGGGTGAGGAAAATGCAAAGTAAACAGCAGAGAGGGAGGCGAGGAGCCAGAAGGGGCAGGTCTGAGGACCGCTCGGCTCCATCCAGGGGTTCCCGTCACTGTCCCTCCAGGCAGGCGTCCTGAAGGGCACGGAGGTAATGCTTGGTTTGGAGCTGATTCTTGGCTTGGGGGATATACTTGTTTTGGACCATTGGGGCTGATGCTTGGTTTGGGGCTGGGCCATTCAGCCTAGGTCTCAGGAAATTCGCTCCACGAGCCAATTTGCTTCCTCCTCGTGGAGGCCCAGGCTTGTGAGAGCTCGGGCATTTGGTGGAGGATCAGGTCTGGAAGGGACAATGGGAGTCGCTGCTTATCAGAGATCCACCTCACACCAGACACGGCCCTGAGGCAGAGGGCTGCTTGCTGAAGCCGGAGTCTTCGTGGCTTCCTGCTAGTTTTTTTATCAACATTGAATATTCTGGGTAACTGTCAAATTCATGGTTTGGAAAGGAATAAATTGCAGAAGAGCTGTGACTGACCTTGATGGAGGGGCAGCTCCCTGGACTAAGTGCTGGATGAGGGGGAAGGAACAGATGCCCATGGGACCAGCACTTCTCTCCCCGACTCCGTCCTCACTGGGTGGCTGGGTGGTGTCTCCCTGGCTCCAGACCCTGCTTAGCCCCATCCCGGGCCTGGGTTGCACTGCTGAGGGTCCTGTCCTGTTGACCTGACTCCAAGCAGAGCAAACTCGACTGTCTGCAGTGGTTTTTTCCCACCCTGGGCTCCCCTATCTTGACCTCAACCAAGAGCAGGATAGTTTTCAAGTAAAATATTTCTCTTGAGTATCCCCTAGACTGGCAGAAAGTCAAGAAAGTTCCTTAGAAGACAGAGTGCACCCACCTTAATTTTCAGAGGAGGAGAATGAGGCCCAAAGTGGTCAAAAGCTAGAGAGTTAAGGGCAACACAGCTTCCTGACCCCCAGCCCGCTGCAAGCTGGGCGCCGTGTTGATCACAACAGCGGTTGTATGAGACCTGGCCCTTCAGTAATCTTGTATTTCAGGTTGGAAACTGGTGGGAGAAGGAGAAGAACATAATGAAGCTCCCCTTTGAGAGTGCCCAACACAGCTTCTTTCATTCCTTCTCAAGTCCTTCTCACTCTCCAGGACCCGCCTCATGGTTGGCCGCTCTGTGGAGACTTGTCCGTGACGTTCCTGTGACGCGCCATGCTGCACGGGCCGTGATGACTCTTAGTTGTAAGAGCTGTATGTTGGTCAAGCAGAGCTGGGGTTTAGGGGGACACCTCTTTGATGGGGCTGGAGACACTCTCCTCCATGATGACCTATCCACTCCTCGACTTTTTAAAAATTTTTTAAATTTATTTTGACTCCCCTGGGTGGCATGTGGGATTAGCATGACCAGGGTTTGAACCCAGGCCTCTTGCGTTAGGAGTGCTCCCTGAATTGGGAGTGCAGAGTCTTAGCCACTCCCCACTCCCCGAATTTTTAGAAAATTATTTATTTTATTTTTGGCTGTGCTGGATTTTTTGTGCTCCCTGTGGGCTTTCTCTAGATTCAGTGAGTGGGAGCTCCTCCCTAGCTGCGGTGCACAAACTTCTCCTTGCGGTGGCTTCTCTTGCTGCAGAGCGCAGGCTCTAGAGCATGGACTCAGTAGTTGTGGTGCACGGATTTAGTTGCCCCGGGGCATGTGGAATTTTCCTGGACCAGGGATGGAACCCGTGTCCCCTGCATAAGCAGGTAGATTCTTATCCACTGCACCACCAGGGAAGTCCCACTCTCTGACATTTTGCCCAAACACAGGTACATCCTTTCAGCTCTGATGCATGATGGGAGTCCCCGTGGAGTTTTCACAGATGGAGATAGAGATGCTAGCTGTCTAGCAAGAAAGGGCTGTTGCCCCCCGGCTAGTCCCCTCGTTCAGCCTGTCCACAGTGTGGCCCGTTCACATTCTCAGTTCCTGATTTCCTCTCTGGATTCAGGATGGCCCCTAACTTGTGGGCAGGTGCGTCTGCGCCTCATTCTTCCTCAGGCTCTGTGCTGGTCATGTGCAGCTGGTAACTCGTGGGGCATGCTCACCCCTTCTTCAGCAGCAGAGACTCCCGTGACTGTCGGGTCTCTGGTTCCAAGTCCTCTCCACCCTCTCTCCCCACAAGATCCCTTTCTCCTGTGGGACCAGGGGTCTGTGTGAATTACAGCTTGGGAGCAAGGTAAACTCGAGTTAGAAGCAACCTCCTTTCAGAGCCACTCATGTGCTACCTGGTTACCTGAGATTCTGGTCTCACCTGTTACCCCCATGCCCAGATGGTGGCTCCAGATGACTCTTGAAAGGACTGAACTTTCACTTCTTGCTGCAAAGACAGCTGGGGTGGAAGTTTTCTGGGCAGATGGTGCATTCTCTTTACTCTAAAGGAGAGTGTGAAAGGGGGCTTCTGTAGTTACAGCAATGCTCAATCATTTCCTGAATCTTTCAGACATACACATCTTTGCTCCCACATAGGGGAGGAATCTACAGCTGGAATCTGAGCCTGGCAGGGTCCCATTTGTCCCCCAGCTCCTCAGATGAGGCCAGTCTGAAGACAATTCACCTGAAGTCACACTCTGATGCATGACGGCACCTGCACGGCTGTGTGTGTGTGTGTGTGGGGGGGGTCACTGGAATTGCAGCCCTGGAGGCTCTGTGAGGGCACCTGGGGAAGAGATGTGGGAACAACAGCCCCCGAGGACTGCCAGGGGCTAGAGGAGTCTCAGCTATTCAGGCTGCTGTAAGAAAAACACCACAGTCGGGGTGGCCTGTGAGCAAGAGAAATTTATTTCTGACAGTTGTGGAGACAGGCAAGTCCAGCATCAAGGCATCGGCAGAGCTTTCTGTCGGGTTCTGCCTCCTGGTTCATAGGCGGCTGTCCTCACACGCCTGAAGATGTGAAGGAGGTCTCGGAGCACAAAGGCTCCACCCTCATGATCTAGTCACCTCCCACAGCCCCCACATCCTAATACCATCACCTTAGGGATTAGGTTTCCATATATGAATTTTGGGGACACAAATATTCAGTTCCAGCAGAATGGACTAACCAGAGCAGGAAGTCCAGTTAGAACAACTGGTACACCCTGTATGGACCAGAGAGCTACCTGCTTCTCCATCAGGAAGGAAGAAGTGTTAGTCTTTCAGTCGTGTCTGACTCTTTGTGACCCCCTGGACTGTAGCCCGCTAGGCTCCTCTGCCCATGGAATTCTCCAGGCAAGAATACTGGAGTGGGTTGCCATGCTTTCCTCCAGGGGATCTTCCCGACCCAGGGATCAAACCTGGGTCTCCTGCATTACAGATTCTTTACCTGGTGAGCCACCAGGGAAGCCCAGAGGAGGAAAAAAGAGTACCAGGGATGAACTATCAATAATGGATTTGTTCTTGTCCTATTTTTTTGGTAAATCTTTTTTTGGGGGAGGTAAATTCAAAATATTTGAAGTTTAGTTGGCTTACAATGCTATGTTAGTTTTAGGTATATAGCAAAGTGTTCAGTTTCTAAGTTGTGACCCCATGGACTGCAGCATGCCAGGCTTCCCTGTCCTTCACTATCTCTGGGAGTTTGCTCAAATTCATGTCTACAGAGTTGGTAATGCTATCTAACCATCTCATCCTCTGTAGCCCTTTGGCCTTCAAACATTCCCAGCATCAGAGTCTTTTGCAATGAGTCGGCTCTTTGCATCAGGTGGCCAAAGTATACTTATATCTATATATATATATATATATACACACACACATTTTCAGATTCTTTTCTATATTATTCTAAAATATTGACTATAGTTCCTCATGCTCTACAGTAGGTCTTTATTGTATTTTATATGTAGTAGTGTGTATCTGTTTATCCCAAACTCTTAATTTATCTCCCCCCTGCCCCACTTTCCCTGTTGGTAACCACAAGTTTGTTTTCTATGTCTGTGAGTCTATTTAAAGCAGAATTTAAAAGCCCATGTTAAGGGTTAACAATTATGAAACAGACCCGATATAAGCCAAGTTATTCTGGGGATACATCTTACTGGCTGCTGTGCTGGAGAAGGTCGCATTTTTCACCTTTGGCAAAATAAAGTAGAAACGCGTGTTAGTCTTGCCCTCCTAACACAACTATAAATTCCTTGACGATGGAGCTGAGATTGGAGTTGAAATGAAGTGGGAGGCCATCTGAGAAAGTGTCTTAGCAGAGGAGGCCCCGAAAGCCATGGCAGACCTGGGTGTCTGGCATCCCGCATCCCTTGCCCCTAAGGATAGGAAGGAGAAGTAGATGTTTTCATGTTGTGCATTTTTGTGGCTGTCACTTGTCGCTGAGTGGCATAGGCTGAGTGGCTGATTGAAAACGTTGAGCTGCGTGTGGCCAGCAGATCAGAGCCAGAGGACTCTTTGGAGAGCATTGGTTCCATCCATTCATGACAGAGACAGTCAGCTGAGGTCCTGGGAGAACACGCAGCCTGTCAAGTTCAGACAGGGAATAAGTGCAGGTCTGGGACACGGGGCTCCTGGCCTCCCCACCCCTCTGGCTGCCCAGCCCATGACCCTGCCAACCCCTGAAACACACTCTCGTAAAACCCAGCTGCTCTTTGGGCATGAAGGGAACACACTAGATGCTTGATGGATGGCCTGTGCTTGGAGGTCTTTCTCTGGGATCAGGGAAGGATTGGGCCCCTCCCACCCACTCCTCCTGGAGGTGTCCCCATCTAAGGAGACAGGGCTGTAGACTTTGTTTGGACGGATATCTGCCTGGATAACCAGCAACTTTCCCCCTCTCTACTGTCGCTCAGACCCATTCTGAAAGATGAGGCCTCTTAAAGAGAAACAATCACAACCACGTTACCACATTGAAAATATAAAAATTTCTTGATATAATAAATGTCTGGTTAGTAGTTGAACTTCTTCAGTTTTTATACACATTTGCAAGAAAATTATTCGAATCAGAAACCAAATAAGGCCTACACATCGCAATTGATGGGGTTCTTAAGTCCCTTTTAATCTACAGGATCATCTTCCATATTTTTCCCTCACTTTTTTGGTTTTGATCGAAGGATCTAGGTTGTTCATATTTTGGAAATTTCTACAACTGGATTTTGCTGATTTTGCTGATTTAGCCCTTGTGAACAAAGGTGATCAATGACGTAGGGTGGCCCATCGAGCCACTTTGCCCTGTGCTCAAATCTGGAAGTCCTTAGCAAATCAGATTGGCCACTCAACATTTTTTCCCACCATTTATATTTTCTTATTGTAAGTCGGTAATTAAGTTATAGCCTTTATCAGACTCATTTAAGTTTTTGACAGGATTCTTCCCTATTAGTGGTGTGTTTTTCCAACAGCAGGCACATAAATAGCTGTTTGCCTCTTATTTTGTGATATTAGAGCCTTTCATGACCAATGCTTACATCCATTCATTCATCACAGGTTGCAAAACGGTGATGTTCTCATTTTACCTTCCCTTTCCGTTCATTAGCTGGACTTCTTTTATTAGAGACACACTCAGCAACTCTTTGGTTACCTAGAGCTACAGTTCACAGATTAAAGGCTCTATCAACACTTGATTCTTTCTCTTTCTTTGCTGTCTTTTCAAAATATGGCTCCTTGGCATGTACCCAAAGGGATGAATGGTTTCCTTTAGGGGCGTTATAAACTCATGGACACAAAAAAACTTCAGTCTTTCATAGTTATTATTCTTATTGATGTTTACATGTTTCCATCTTTGGCCAATGGGAACTTCTTCAGGTTGGTTCCTGAGTTATTTTGACATAACCCTAGTAGTCTTGATAGTTTCCTTGTTTTACAATTTGACAAGATGTTCCAAACTAATTACTTAGTATACTCCTGTCCTGGTCTTGGGAATAGCCATTTCTCTAACGAATCCTGGTTCTTTTTAATGGAAAATGTATTTACAGACAGAGATGCTCATTGCTACTAACCTGGTTGTTTTTCTCTAGGTCTTTCAGTGGCCATAGCTAGGAAACATGTATTACTTTTAAGAGACAAAATGTATAGTGTGTTCATACTGACGTTACTAATTCAGATTCAGAGCTGCAGAGTTTTAATTGAACCTCATTGACCTTACATCTTTATCTTTTTCTCACACTGAAAATCCTGACTCTAAATGGTACCAGTGTAATTACTCCTTTGCTTTATGCCACAACCAGCACACACACAACAGTCTCTGGGTAACAATATGGACCTACGCTACCGATAACAATATGATTACAGGAAACAGCGATATTTTTGAGGTTCTTTTTGTCCTTAGACTGTAACCCACTAGGGATATATAGTCAAATTACTGTGTTTAAGTTAGTGGGAATAATTCCTTCTTGGGTGTTTATATTACCAATTGGTGGTTATGTTACATAATTATGGTTCATTTGTATAATTCCCCCTTTCATTTTTAAGGCTTGCTTTTTACGTTTAATTCCGAGGTTGAATTTACAAAGCAAGGTACATTCAAAGACGTCTAGCTTCTCTCCTCATTCCCTCTATCCTGTCTCCCTTTTCCTCTTTTGCTACCATTAAGGTATTTGTGTGCATACTTCCATATTTTTTTTTTAATAAGCAAATGTCTGTTCATCTGTATTTGTCTATCTGGTTCCTTTTTTTAAATAAAATGAATGAAAACATTCTTGGCGTATTTTTCTCTTCCTTGCTTTTTCACTTGTCATCTGGAAAGCATCCACCTTTGTATGTAGAAATATCCCTCACTCCTTTTCATGGCTATGTGGGACTCCATCATGCAGGTATGATAATACTTAGTTTACTTAACCTGTCTCTTACTGATTGCCATTGTCCTCTAGTCCTTTGCTATTATTATAAAGTTGTGCTCCAGTAAATCTTTGGGCACGTATTTTTTCATATATCTGCTAATGTAATGTATCTTTGGGATAAATTCCCAGATTTGCTGAGTCCAAAGGTCAGTGCATGTGTAATTTTGTAAGATAATACTAAATTTCCCACCAGCAATGTAGGAGTGCTGCTTTCCCTTATATTGCCAACAGAGCATGGAGTCACACGTTTGGCCTTGTGCCCAATTTGATAGCTTAACAAATGGTGCCTCAGTGTATTTTTAATTCGTACCTTCCTGTCACAAGTTGAATTCCCTGAGAGCAGACGCTGAGACTGACTAGCCCCCAAGGCATTTTTAAAGAACAGTCTTTGGATGATCACTTGGGGAGGGAGCAAGATTGGGCAGAGGGACAAGTAGAGCCGTCTCGACATCGGAATAGGCTGAGCCGGCAGTGGGCCGTGGAGCGGGGAAGGCCCTTCAGAGATGCTCCGAGTCGGGATGACTGGCAGGGCTGCTCATCCTCCACGTTCCTCTGTCGTAGGATGTGGGCTTCTCTGGGAGGAGGTGTGACCTTGGACCAGGCAGTTTTCTTCTGCTGAGATGAACCCGCATGAGTGCTGACAGCTGAGGGCCGTCTCCTTGTGGCACTTGCAGTAGGTGGGGGATGGGGATGAAACCTCTCCTTTCTGAAGGACAATGGGTGGCACGTCACAGCACCCACTTTGTCTCTCAATTTATCTATAAGATCCGCCTCAGTGATTTTTTTCTCTCTCAAGTTTTCTGCGTGCAGTCTTATTTTTCTCTCTCTTTCTTCTATCTATTTAGTTGATCTGTCTCAGTTTGAGATAGGTGTACTAAATAGTCTTGGTTTTTAAAAAACACGTTTCTATGTATTTCTCTTATCATCTCTTATAGTTTCTGCTTTGTGAAACTTGTTGCTCAGTCACTGCAGGCATACACAGTATTACTGTGAAAACTTCCTTGTGCCCTGCAGACTTCAGGATTATACAGCATCCTGCTTTGTTTCACTCAGCACTCTTTGGCCTGAACTCTACCTTGCTGGGTATGTAGCCCACCAGGCTCCTCTGTCCATGGGATTATCCAGGCAAGAATACTGGAGTGGGTTGCCATTTCCTCCTCCAGGGGATCTTCCCAACCCAGGAATCAAACTTTTGTCTCCTAAAATGGCAGGCGGATTCTTTGCCACTGAGCCACCTGTTTATGATGCATGTAAGTGATATTATATGCTATTTCTCTGTCTGACTTACTTCACTTAGTATGGCAATCTCTTGGTTCATTCATGCTGCTGTAAATGGCATTATTTCATTCTTTTTTTTCTTTATGGCTGAGTAATCCGTTGTATGTATATACCATGCCTTCTTTATCTATTCATCTTTGGATGGGCCCTTAGGTTGCTTCCATATTCATTACTGTGAACAGTGCTGTTATGAACATTGGAGTGTGTGTATATATATTTTTTGGCTTCCCTAGTGGCTCAGCTGGAGAAGGCAATGGCACCCCACTCTAGTACTCTTGCCTGGAAAATCCCATGGACGGAGGAGCCTGGTGGGCTGCAGTCCATAGGGTCACGAAGAGTCGGACACAACTGAGCGACTTCCCTTTCACTTTTCACTTTCATGCATTGGAGAAGGAAATGGCAACCCACTCCAGTGTTCTTGCCTGGAGAATCTCAGGGACGGGGGAGCCTGGTGGGCTGCCGTCTATGGGGTCGCACAGAGTCAGACACGACTGAAGTGACTTAGCAGCAGCAGTAGTGGCTTAGCTGGTAAAGAGTCCACCAGCAATGTGGGAGACCTGGGTTCAAGCCCTGGGTATTTTTTATTTTTTGAATTATGAAAATGAAACAAATTTACAGGAGACTTGGAAAATATAGATCAAAGTTACATATAGTTCCATTATATATTGCGATTATTATTAAGTAGATGAATTAAGATTTTTAGTTGGAGTTTCAATATCAAACTCTCAAAACTTAATAGAATGAGTATACAGAGAAGTAGAAGGATACGGTAGACCTGAAAAGCACTGTGAACCAATTCAATATAATTAAGATTTACACAGTTTTCACACAATAGTAGAATACAAATTCTATTCAAGTTCCCATAGACTATGAACTAGGAGACACTGGAACATACCCAGGGACATAACTCTAGGTACAAAAATTTCATGGTCTGAAGGTATTGAAATCATACAGTCTGTTCTCTTATCATTGTGGTGTTATGTTAGATAGCAGTATCAAAAGATATTTGCAAATAACCCACAAATTTTCAAGTGCAATGTGACATTTACCTAGAGACATCTTTAGCTTAGGCAATGAAAACTGCAATAAAGTCTGAAGACTGAAAAAAAAAAAACAAAAACAAAAACAGAGAGTGATTGCAGAGAAGAAAGCATTTAAATGAGAAATTAATATCAAAGTGAAGAATTAAAGCTAATATCAAAGATACTTTAAAAATTCCATATATTTGGAACTTAAATGTTCACTTTTAAATGAGGGGTGCATGTATCTTTTTAAATGATAGTTTTATCCAGATATATGCCCAGGAGTTGGATTTCTGGATCGTATGACAACTCTGTTGTTAGGTTTTTAAGGACCTTCCATACTGTTCTCCATAGTTTGCCTATTTTATGTCACTTTCCTTCGAGGAGCAATATTAAAATGAGCCAGTGAATTCTTCTTGCTCCCCTGAGTCTCCAGCAGTGTGTAATTTGAAGTCCGACTTGCTCATTTCCTATCAGGCAATTAGCAAGCAGGTCCTGCTTTTTATGTACCTTTCCCACTCTTTCCCTGCCCCAGCTGTGAGTACTGTGTTATGCCCATAACGTCAGGGCACAGCCATTGCCTTCCTGGGGACGCCCCTTATTATTGTCACTTAGTCTTGGCGCCAGGCTTGCTGTCTGACCCCTCAAGTCCTTTCAGTCAGTGTTGTTTGAAGCTTGCTCTCGGGTCGATCCTTAGTAAGAGCTCATGAGAATACAAGCCTCCTGAACTCTTGACTGTTTACAGCAATCTATCTATGGTCTTGACACTTACAGGTTGGCTTGGCTCCTGTTTTCTTTCCTTGCATAGCAAATATTCTGCTCCATTGCTTTCTGGCCTAAGGTACAGCTGCTGAGAAATCTGACTGCAATGTGATACTTTTTTCTTTCTCTTTTTTTTTGGCTGCACTGGGTTTCCTTTGCTGTGCCTGGGCTCTTCGTTGTGAGTCAGTTGCTGTGTGGCATATGGGAATCTTAGCTCCCCAACCGGGAATTGAACCCACATCCCTTGCTTTGGAAGGTGGATTCCTCACCACTGCACCACCAGGAAGTCCCTGACACGTTTTCCTTTATAAGTGGCTTGGACTATGTAACCAACGTCCAGGGATATTTTGCTTCCTGAAAGTTCGATGGATCCCCTAGCATGTATCTCGACTGTGGACTGTCCTGGGTGGACGCTGTGCCCATGAGGTGCAGTTTCAAGTATTTTTGCTTTAGGAAACATGTTCTAAACTTTAATTTTGAGTATTATCCTGTTTTATAGCTTTGGTTTTCTTCTGGAGGTTTCCTATTATATGAAGGTTTGACTTTTGCCTATCTCCTGCCACTTTCTCTAGAAATCTTTTCATTTTCTTACTCTTTCTTTTTGACTAAAATGTTTCCCTTTTTCATCTGTTTCACTTAAGACATTGTCCTTTGCATGTATTTGTATTTGTGATTCTGGCTTAGTCCTTGTTTGGTAGTCATTTTTACTTCATACCTAACCTCCTTCCCCTCTTTATCCACATTATTATTTCTTAGATTTTTTTTTTTTAAGGCTGTGCTGTATGGCATGTGAGAACTTAGTTCCTTGACCAGGATTTGAACCCATGCCCTCTGTGTTGGAAGTGTGGAGTCTTAACCCCTGGACCACCAGGGAAGGGCCCACACTATCCTTTTCTTTAATCGCCTCCTTTCTGAGCTTTTCTAATTCTGAATTCGTGATGTTCTTTCATACTCTTAACATTTTATTATTATTTTTTAGCCCATTTTGAAATACGAAGTGACCTGTTTTCATCTGTGTCTGGCCATGCCAGTCTGCTGTGTCTTCATGGGCCGTGGTGGTCTCACATCACCTCTCATCTCTTTTCCCTCAAATTAAGTTACTGTGATATTTGAAAGAATTCTTTTCAGTTGCTCATGTTTAAGTAAAATAATTTCGTGTACTTCTGCAGGAGAAGCTTGGGCCGAGAGAGAGGTCCTGAACTTCATGAGTCCAGAGCTCTGGTGTCTCTTACTTGCTATGAAATTTTATAAAATGTGGCTTGCTGGGCTCTGATGTCTCATGCCTTTCTCACTATTTACTGGGCCTTCTCTTCCCTCTGCCCCCGTGGGCTTGACCTCATCAGTTGAGACTCTTTCCGCAGCAGTTTTCTGCTCAGCGCAGGGTCTAGGTTTGCAGAGGGCTCTGGTGTTAACTGTGCGAGTTCACGCCTCGGGCACATCTGGCGTGCTGTGGCTCCTCTTCTCACCCGCGACTTGGAGCCTTCAAGACCCCCTTCTGAGTTTCGGTCGTTTTCCTCAGACGGACCACAGTTCAGTTCAGTCAGTTCAGTTCAGTTCAGTTCAGTCAGTTCAGTTCAGTTCAGTCGCTCAGTCGTGTCCGACTCTTTGCAACCCCGTGAACCGGAGCACGTCAGGCCTCCCTGTCTGTCACCAACTCCCGGAGTCCACCGAAACTCATGTCCACTGAGTTGGTGATGCCATCCGGCCACCTCATCCTCTGTCGTCCCCTTCTCCTCCTGCCCTCAGTCTTTCCCAGCATCACGGTCTTTTCCAGTGAGTCAGCTCTTCACATCAGGTGGCCAAAGTATCGGAGTTTCAGCTTCAGCCTCAGTCCTTCCGATGAATATTCAGGGCTGATTTCCTTTAGGATGGACTGGTTGGATCTTCTTGCAGTCCAAGGGACTCTCAAGAGTCTTCTCCAACACCACAGTTCAAAAGCATCAATTCTTCAGCGCTCAGTTTTCTTTATAGTCCAGCTCTCACATCCATACATGACTACTGGAAAAACCATAGCCTTGACTAGACGGACTAGAAAAGTATCAGGTAAATTGTGTGTGTGTGTGTCTTTTTGCTGCACTGTGAGGCTATGTGGGATCTTAGTTCCCTAACCAGGTACTGAACCCAGCCCTCTGCTGTGGAAGTGCAGAGTCCTAACTGCTGCTTTTAGGGACACCCCTAAATTGCGTTTTGTGATTCTCAGGACCCGCAGAGAGAGGACCAGCCGGTTTTCCTCAGCATCCTCACACTCGTTTATCTCACGTTGCCCCGCAGTGTTGGGGGCCAGAGTGAGGAACTCCGCCCATGGCAAAGGTCATGAGGAAGGAGGCTTGGCATACGCAAAGGCGTGATCAAGCCTCAGGAAACCCCCTGTTCCCGAGCATCTAACCCCAAAACCAGAGTCTGTTTTATGCTCTCGCCTACACCTCTGACTTTACGGGGGGCTCTCCCCCATAACCATTTCTCTCAGAGAAGGAGTAAACTTGCAGCTCCAAGGTAATAAAAATTCCTGGGCATGACAAGAGTGTTTCAGCTTACGAACTCCTCTGAAGGTTATCTAGCCCGCCTGTATAGGTTCGTCCGGCCACATGTGATTGTTTACAGCCTCCAAATCTGAGAGGCATGAGATGTTTTAGACTTACTAAAGGCAAATTCTTTTGGAGAGTTAGAAATTATTAGTATAGTGAGTTGGTTAGGAATTATATTGGTGAAGGGTTTTTCATTTGTTGGGCTGATGTTTGCTGCTAAATCTCCATATTCCCTGCCCTTATAATGAATATAACTAACATATAGGAGAAATAAGTATTAACCTTTAAGCATATAGGAGAGATAGGTATTAACCTTTAAGATTAATCCTGTTAACCTTGGGTTAAATAAATTCCTTTCTTGATTGTAACTCACTACACCCTTACCCTATAGGAATGCAACTTTATCTGGAGGTGGTGCCTGGTTTAAGAAAAAACACCCTTGGAAGAAATAAGGTTTTTGGTTATCAGAAAGAAAGGACCATAGAATGTCAGCAGATCTCACTCATGGCCAGAAGATGATGTAATATCCCTAAGACCCCCGCGTGACTCTGTATTCATCCCTATGTGTAACAAAAGGTATATAAGCAAACCCCAAAATAAAGAAATCGGATCAGTTTCTGGAAAGACTGATTCCACCATGTTGCTTCTTTCTTGCTCCCGTTTCTCTGGCTGAAATTCAGCCTCTTTTCTCCACTAATTCTCCTACTACACTATCCGTTTCTAATCTCTCTCTATATCTGTAATTAAATATGTATTTTTCCAAAGACGCCGACGCCGTCCCCCCACCTTCGAATCACCCTGGATCCACCGGGGCTGGACCCCGGCACCGCAGCTACTAGCCCTTTGGCTTTAGACATTCACATGCTGGGTGTGTGGAGACCTGTCACCACTTTTGTTGCAGATGTCGTCCACCAAGTTTTGGTTTTGTTACTCCAGTTCTGTCCTCTTTTTATGTGGAGACTTGGGGCTTCCCTGGTGGCTCAGACAGTAAAGAATCTGCCCACAATGCAGGAAACCTGGGTTCAATCTTTGGGTCGGTAAGGTGCCCTGGAGAAGGGAATGGGGATCCAGGGAGAGAAGGGAATGGCAACCCACTCCAGCATTCTTGTCTGGAAAATTCCATGGATGGAACTTGCTGGGCTACAGTCCACAGGGTTGCAAAGAGTCAGGTATGACTGAGGGGCTAACACAAACAGTTTGGGGATGTTCAAAATATGTAAGCTGTTAATATTCATATCCTACCCTTTTTATTTTATTTTATTTTATTTTATGACTTCCCTGGTGGCTCAGATGGTAAAAGTGTCTGCCTACAGTGTGGGAGACCTGGGTTCGATCCCTGGGTTGGGAAGATCCCCTGAAGAAGGAAATGGCAACCCATTCCCATATTCTTGCCTGGGAAATCCCATGGATGGAGAAACCTGGTAGGCTACAATCCGTGGGGTCACAAAGAGTCGGACACGACTGAGAGACTTCACCCTTTTGGTTAGTTGAAATTATTAAGAAATTTTAAATAACCTGGTGAAGAGCTAATCAGTCACTGTATCCTGTGTGTCAGAAATGTCCTCTCCAGGGCAATGTATCTAAAAGGACACACACTGAACACTGGTAACAAAGATTAGGGGTTGTGTTAATTTTTCTGGGGCTGCTGTAACAAAGCACCCTAAACCAGGTGGCTTGAAGCAACAGAAATTTATTCTCTCACAGTTCTGGAGGCCGGAAGTCCAAAGGTGCTGGCAGGGCACGCGCCCTGTGAAGGGTCTCTTCTCTCTTCTCCTGGCTGTAGTGGTGACCAGCAGTCTCTGGCTTGTGGCTGTATAGCTCCCATTCCTGTCTCTGTCTTCACATGGCGTTCTCTCTCTTGTCTCTTCTCCTGAGGTCACCAGTCATTGGATTAGGGCCCAAGCTTCAATACTCTGGCCACCTGATGTGAAAAGCCAATTCATTTGAGAAGACCCTGATGCTGGGAAGGATTGAAGGCAGGAGGAGAAGGGGATGACAGAGGATGAGATGCTTGGATGGCATCACCGACTGAGTGGATATGACTTTGAGCAAGCTCTGGGAGATGGTGAAGGATAGGGAGGCCTGACGTGCTCCCATCCATGGGGTTGCAAAGAATTGGACGTGACTGAGTGAGTGAACAGCAACAAACCCAAGATGGGGCTTCTGTGGTGGTTCAGGGATAAAGAATCTGCCTGCCAAGCAGGACACGCAGATTCGATCCTGGGTCGGGAAGAACCCCTGGAGAAAGAAATGGCAACTCTCTCCAGTAGTCTTGCATGTGAAATCCCATGGACAGAGGAGCCTGGCAGGCTACATTCCACAAGGTCACAAGGAGTCAGAAACAACTTAGTGACTAAACAACAACAAATCCAATTTATGACCTCATTTTACAATTATATCTGCAAAGACCTCATTTCTAATTAAGCCACTTTCCCAGGCATGGGGTGGACACGGACTTTGGGGGACATGATTCAACTCAGTACAAGGGTCATAGGCTAAATACATGTATAATAGGAGGGTTTCCTGGATAAAGAGAAAGAAAAATGTTTCCTGCAGAGTGGAGTGAGAAGATTTAAGCTCTTTCCATCTCCTCATCAAGCAAAAGCATGTGCCTCATGACTCAGCTGGGGCCTGGGTGTCAAGAGCCCCCAGGTCGGCTCTGGGCTCCTCCTGAGTTTCCACTGTGCCAGTGGAGGTCTCCTCTGGGCTAATCGCCACGTGGACCTTGCACGAGGCTTGGGGCCTAATTCCCTGCCGTCCTTTCGGGAGGAAAGGACGTCAAAGAGAAGCTGTCAAAGAGAAGCCTTCTATCTCTGGACCCAGTGGGTGGGAAGCCAAAAAGAACTGCTCTGTGCTTCCCATTCTGACCATTGAATCCCGATAATTGAACTTCTTTTTTAAAAGTCCCAAACCCTCACACGTACAGAGAAGGAAGCAAGGAGTCAAAATAGGTGCCAAGAGCTATAAATTTTCCCTGTCTGTCTGGGGCCATTATTCCATTGCCTACAGGCACTCTCTTGGCAGCTCAAAGTAAATCAGTCAGGTTCACCAGTCCAGGTGGAAGCACTGGTTATTGAATTAATTGGATGTACATAGTTCAGTGTCCTAGCTTTTGCATGGGGGGTGTCTGCCAAATCCCCAGCAGCCTAGAAATATCCCAAAGAACTTTTCTGACTTATAAATAGAATTGCTATAAGTATCCCTCCCTTGTTCACCTCAAGGCCTATCTCTCCTCAGTCTGTTTTAACAACAATAATAACAACTCCATCCCAACTCAACATTTCTGTGTCTTTGGAACATTTACAGCTGCTTCACAATGAATGGGGGAGAAGTCACCCAGCTTGTTGACATGGCCTCACACCAGATATTTGTGCCTTTTGCCTTTATGCATTATTTTGATTTGAGGAGTTTTCCAGGAACTTTAACTCTAGGGGACATCATCCATTGGGTAGCCTTCAGTTCAGTTCAGTTCAGTCACTCAGTCGTGTCCGACTCTTTGCGACCCCATGAATCGCAGCACGCCAGGCCTCCCTGTCCATCACCAACTCCCGGAGTTCACTCAGACTCACGTCCATCGAGTCAGTGATGCCATCCAGCCATCTCATCCTCTGTCGTCCCCTTCTCCTCCTGCCCCCAATCCCTCCCAGCATCAAAGTCTTTTCCAATGAGTCAACTCTTTGCATGAGGTGGCCAAAGTACTGGAGTTTCAGCTTTAGCAGCATTCCTTCCAAAGAAATCCCAGGGCTGATCTCCTTCAGAATGGACTGGTTGGATCTCCTTGCAGTCCAAGGGACTCTCAAGAGTCTTCTCCAACACCACAGTTCAAAAGCATCAATTCTTTGGTGCTCAGCTTTCTTCACAGTCCAACTCTCACATCCATACATGACCACAGGAAAAACCATAGCCTTGACTAGACGGACCTTAGTCGGCAAAGTAATGTTTCTGCTTTTGAATATGCTATCTAGGTTGGTCATAACTTTTCTTCCAAGGAGTAAGCATCTTTTAATTTCATGGCTGCAGTCACCATTTGCAGTGATTTTGGAGCCCCCAAAATAAAGTCTGACACTGTTTCCACTGTTTCCCCATCTATTTCCCATGAAGTGATGGGACTGGATGCCATGATCTTCGTTTTCTGGATGTTGAGCTTTAGGCCAACTTTTTCACTCTCCACTTTCACTTTCATCAAGAGGCTTTTTAGTTCCTCTTCACTTTCTGCCATAAGGGTGGTGTCATCTGCATATCTGAGGTTATTGATATTTCTCCCGGCAATCTTGATTCCAGCTTGTGTTTCTTCCAGCCCAGCATTTCTCATGATGTATTCTGCATATAAGTTAAATAAGCAGGGTGACAATATACAGCCTTGACATACTCCTTTTCCTATTTGGAACCAGTCTGTTGTTCCATGTCCAGTTCTAACTGTTGCTTAGCCTTAGCAGTCTGATTTCCAGATTTCAGTTACCCAGTTTGTCTCTCACTAACTGTCACCATTCTCATCAGTCTTCTATTCAGTTATCTAGTAACATTCTACCAACATCCCATCAACCTCTACAACAAATCTGCCTCTCAGTTCCAACATCATCAGCCAGTCATCACTCACCCTCACGCTATTGTCCCTTGAAACCCGATGTCAGAGGCTGCATGAACTTCCGTTTACTCTTTTTTTAAAAACAATTATTTGTTTATGTATTGGCTGTGCTGGGTCTTTGCTGCTGTGTGCGGGCTTTCTCTAGTTTCGCTGAGCAGAGGCTGCTCTCTGATTGCAGTATGAGAGCTTCTCATTGAGGCGGCTTCTCTTGTTGCAGAGCACAGGCTTTAGGGCGTGTGGGACTCAGTAGCTGTGGCTCGCTGGTTCTAGAGTGTGTGCTCAGTGGTTGTGGCACATGGGCCTAGTTGCCCCACCGCATGTGGCATCTTCCCAGACTAGGGATTGAGCCTGTGTCCCCCTGCAATGGCAGGCAGATTCTTAACCACTGGGCCACCAGGGAAATCCTTCCTTTACTCCTATATGGACCATCTTCTTGGGACACTGATGGATGGTGCTTTCGGATCATTTGGGCGCTTGTATCAGTCACTGCATGTATATTTCTCCTCTCCCTCTGGTAACTAGAACTGTCTAGCGCGTTTTCCTTCTATTCCTGTCAGGAGACTTAAGTTGCAGATGAAAGGAGCAGCTCTAGCTATGTCAATCGCAAAGGACTCAATACACAGAATCAGTTCAGTACAGGACAGTCGCTCAGTTGTGTCCGACTCTTTGTGACCCCATGGACGGCAGCACACCAGGCCTCCCTGTCCATCACCAGCTCCTGGAGCTTGCTCAAACTCATGTCCATTGAGTTGGTGCTGCCATCCAACCATCTCATGGAGCACAGCCTTGTCTAACTCAATGAAACTATGGGCCATGCCTTGTAGGGCCACTTCCTCTTCGCTTTCTGCCAGAAGGGTGGTGTCATCTGTGTATCTGAGTTTTTTTTTTTTTTTAAATATGAGATTATTGATATTTCTCCTGGCAATCTTGATTCCAGCTTGTGCTTCATCCAGCCCGGCATTTCGCATGATGTACTCTGCATAAAAGTTAAGTAAGCACGTGACAATATTCAACCTTGACGTACTCCTTTCGCAATTTGGAACCAGTCTGTGTTCCAGGTACTTTTCTATCTGCTGCTTCTTGACCTGCATACATATTCCTCAGGAGGCAGGTCATGTGGTCTGGTATTCTCATCTCTTGAAGAATTTTTCACAGTTTGCTGTGATCTGCACAGTCAAAGGTTTTGGCATAGTCAAAAAAGCAGAAATAGATGTTTTTCTGGAATTCTCTTGCTTTTTCTATGATTCAGTGGATGTTGGCAATTTGATCTCTGGTTCCTCTGCCTTTTTGAAATCCAGCTTGAACATCTGGAAGTTCTCAGTTCACGTACTGTTGAAGCCTGGCTTGGAGAATTTTGAGCATTACTTTGTTAGTGTGTGAGATGAGTGCAATTGTGTAGCAGTTTGAACATTCTTTGGGATTTGAATGAAACTGACCTTTTCCAGTCTTGTGGCCACTGCTGAGTTTTCCAAATTTGCTGGCATATTGAGTGCAGCTCTTTCACAGCATCGTCTTTCAGGATTTGAAACAGCTCAACTGGAATTCCATCACCTCCACTAGCTTTGTTCATAGTAATGCTCCCTAAGGCCCACTTAGCTTCGCATTCCAGGATGTCTGGCTCTAGGTGAGTGATCCCACCATCGTGATTATCTGAGTCATGAAAATATTTTTTGTATAGTGCTTCTGTGTATTCTTGCCACCTCTTCTTAATATCTTCTGCTTCTGTTAGGTCCATATCATTTCTGTCCTTTATTGAGCCCATCTTTGCATGAAATGTTCCCTTTCTATCTCTAATTTTCTTGAAGAATTTTTAACCATATCAGCTAACAAATAGCTAGATGGCTAGACTTTATTAAAATTAAAAATTTTCTTGTTTGTTTCATTGCTTCTATCTCTTCTTTCAGTAGCTGCATAACCCACCCCCCGACAATGCCTCATATATATTAGGCAGACGTCTCCCCTCAACTGCAGCCCAACCTCTTCTTTTCTAGGCAAAATAATGCCAGATACGCCAACCATCCCTTGTAGGATGTATTGAGTTGGCCGAATCATTCATTAAGATGTTACAGAAAAGCCCAAACAAATTTTTTGGCCAACCCAATAATTTCGAGATGCTGACAACAAATGGCAGCCCAGCCCTTACTGGTGGCCTGAAGTCACTGGCCTCGTTGGCCATAGAACTTCAACCTTGGGTTACCCCTGTGGGGAGGAAGTAGAGGGCCCTTCAAGACTCCAAAAGTTTGATCAATAAAATCAACATAAATGGTAAGAGACAGAGTGCTTCTGGGCCAAACACAAACCAAAGTGATGTCATTAATAAAGCTAAAGAAATAATGTGACAAGAGAAAAGGGGATTGGGGCATAGATGCCCCACAGAGGGGGGATCAGAGAGATGAGAGTTGACAGAGTCTGTCCAGTACAGTCAGGGGACTGGATATTGAATCTGGGTGACGTGAGCAGTCAGCTCATGGAAGAGCTGGTCTGCTTGGGTGAAACATTCTCCAGTGATAGCTGCCTGCCGTGGGTCTGACCCCATGTTCATCAAACAGTGTTTAGATGAATGCTTTCACTTGCTGGTTTCCTGATACCTGGAAGAAGACTATTCTAGTGGGAAGCATGAGAATTCTGGTAACTGGAATGGGATCCCCTGCCCTGAGAATGAACACATTGGGGTCTGGTTAATATCTCAGTCTATTATAAGCTGGGACATATCAAGTGTTCCCTGACTGCATCACCCATGGGTACTGTGTATCATGGACAGTTGCCTTCCTATCTGTTTTCCATTCTTCCTTGTTAACAGAATCCCACATGTCCAGCGAAAAACTCCCACTACCCCTCATCCCCTTGCAGCTAAACATAGCTATGTGCAGCAGTTCTGCCGAATGCAATGTAGATGGAGGTCCCTGGGGAGTGTGTTTCTTTTTCTGGTTAATGAAAGTAAAGCCTTACTAGAAGCTGTTTTTGCTTTTCCCACTTTTATCTACTAGAATATGAATGTGATGTCCAGAAGTAGAGCAGCCATTTTGTGATAATGAGGACAAAAGTTTTACCCAAGGATGTTAGAGAAAGAAGTAGAGGGACCTCTGGCTCCTTGATGCATTCATGAGCAGCTGCACAAACCCTGAATTGGTTTTCTTCAGAGACTGTTAGAAAAATAAGACCCTATCTGTTTAAGCCAAAGTTGGTAGGGCTTTATACTATTTACAGCAAACAGTCTTCATTGGTGTAGGGTCCAAGTGGAACTTCCAGGGTAGCAAAGATGAGAACAAGACTATAGAATGTAGTTAATTTACAATGTGACGCATCTATGATGCTCCTTGGCGGTCATGCCTTGAGGATAACTCTGTTATCTGCTCATAATCTGCTCATAATCATAACTCATCTGTTGATGTTTTGTGAAAATTCAAATGAATCATAAATCATAAAGAAGAAGGAAAAAACATGGAGTCCACCACTCAGAGATGACCGTTTCTTGCATAACAGAGAACATCCTCATAGATAACTATGGATGTAATACAAACGTTTGTAACACTTTTTTTTTACGTAAAAAGGGCTACATTTTGTAACTTGCTATTCACTTGACAATTTTGGACATTGTTCCTATGACTTCATTTAGAAAATCCATTCTGATTAATGTCAGATTAAATATAGATCTCTGTTATTAATTCTAACACATTTAGTATTCAAATATTGTATTTACTTAGGTCCACTATAATCTTGACTTCCCTGTGGCTCAGATGGTAAAGCATCTGTCTACAACGCGGAGACCCAGATTCAATCCCTGGGTCAGGAAGATCTCCTGGAGAAGGGAATGGCAACCCACTCCAGTATTCTTGGGCTTCCCTGGTGGCTCAGAGATTAAAGCATCTGCCTCCAATGTGGGAGACCTGGGTTCAGTCCTTGAGTCGGGAAGGTCCCCTGGAGAAGGAAATGGTAACCCACTCCAGTATTCTTGCCTGGAGAATCCCATGGACAGAGAAGCCTGGTAGGCTACAGTCCACAGGTCGCAAAGAATTGAACATGACTGAGCGACTTCACTTCACTTCACTATAATCTAACCAATAAATCCTTAGTTGGTATTGTCGACTTAAAAAAGATGCATGAAGTGAGAGTTGCAAGTTAAGTTTTATTTGGAGAAAATGAGGACTGCAGCCTGGGAGATAAGATAGCTCTGAGAGACTGCTCCAAAAAGGTTGCAGTGGAGCGGGGGCAGGGGCAGGGGGAAGGTCAATGTATATGATTTTGTTGAAGGGGGATTTCATGTAATCAAGCTCTTACTTTACTAAAGTTGTTCTGCTAGTCACAAGGAGATGATGTTAATATGAAGGGTTTTAGTGCTTTTCTAGATATGAAGAGATGCAAGGATTTGGATCATAAAATCAGTTCCTGAAAACATCTAACTATCCAAAGACCTGTTCCTCCAGTCTTCCTGAAACACAGAGAGCCTCACTCTCCAGCCAGGACTCCCTTCAGGGCGTGCTGAAGGTCAGCAGCTGCCGTAGCACAGGGTTCAGTCCTCGGGGAGGCAGATGGCAAATGCCCTGGGCAGGTGCAAATCTGTAGTTGACAGCATTTGATTTTTGATATTCTGTGTCAGTTCAGTTCAGTCGCTCAGTCGTGTCCGACTCTTTGCGACCCCATGGACTGCAGCACACCAGGCTTCCCTGTCCATCACTAACTCCCAGAGCTTGCTCAAATTCACGTCCATTGAGTCAGTGATGCCATCCAACCACCTCATCCTCTGTCGTCCCCTTCTCCTCCTGCCTTCAATCTTTCCCAGCATCAGGGTCTTTTCCAATGAGTCAGTTCTTCACATCAGGTGGCCAAAGTATTGGAGTTTCAGCTTCAGCATCAGTCCTTCCAGTGAATTTTCAGGACTGATTTCCTTTAGAATGGACTAGTTGGATCTCCTTGGAGTCCAAGGGACTCTCAAGAGTCTTCTCCAATACCACAGTTCAAAAGCATCAATTCTTCGGCTCTCAGCTTTCTTTATAATCCAATTCTCACATTCATACATGACTACTGGAAAAACTGTAGCCTTGACTAGACGGACCTTTGTCAGCAAAGTAAGGTCTCTGCTTTTTAACATGCTGTCTAGGTTGGTTACAGCATTTCTTCCAAGGATATTCTGTGTAGGGCTGTAGTAAAAAGTCTTGGGTAAACACCTTTGAGCACTTTCTTGATTATCTCCTAAGACAACCGTGGAAGCTGGTTGCTTTCCCTGAGGCTTTCGCTGCGTGTCTGGGTCTCACACAGGCCCTCCGGGTCACACGGCTTCCTACTGTGATCCTTGCAGGGTCATTCTGGAGAAGATCGTGGGTCTCTGCTGACTTGTCCTTCCACGTGTTTAAGCTCTCTAGTTTCAGTGAACCCTCACTTACTGTTCTTTCTCTAATACATGCTTCATGAGAGCTGTCCAAGTTCCCATCACATTTCTTAAGCTCCTATTTTGGCCTGAATTATTGTTCCCCCAATTCATATGTTGAAGTCCTAAGGCCTGGCACCTCAGAATGTGACTGTATTTGGAGATAAAGCCTTTAAAGAAGTAATTAAGATAAAGTGAGGTCATATGAGTGGGCGCAGATCCAAGATGACTGGTGTCCTTATAAGAAGAGATTAGGACCCAGACACACATAGAGGGAAGGTCATGTGAGGACGTAGGGAGAAGACGGCCATCCACCAAGGCCAGGTGGAGAAGCCTTGGAAGAAGCTGACTCTGCCAACCCCTTGATCTCGGGCTTCTGCAGAATGTAAGAAAAGAAAATTCTGTTACATAACCAGCCAGTCTGTAGGACTTTGTTATGGCCAACCTCGGAAACTCTGTGTGCGTTTGGTCGCTGAGTCGTGTGACCTAGGAAACTAACAGAGGCCAAATCTCACCCTTCCGGAAATGCTCTCCGGGGAGGTTTCCTTCTCTGTAGACCCCAGTTAGACTCAACTGGGGGCTACTTTGGTTTGTAAAATTTGGTTTATGACACCATGAGAGGTTCCACTTTCTGAGACAGACAACAGTCAGAGTGGATTTACTTTCTATCTTTTTTTAAAAAATCATTTAGTCGTATTTATTTTTGGCTGTGCTGGGTCTTCGTTTTGCATGCAGATTCTCTAATTGCAGCTAGCAGGGGCTTCTCTTCATTGTGGTTGGTGTACAGGCTTCTCGTGGCAGTGGCTTCTCTTGTTGCAGAGCAGGGGCTTAGGAGTTGTAACACATGGGCTCAGGAGTTGTGGCTCCTGGGCTTTGTTGCTTCTCTGCATGGGGCATCTTCCTAGACCAAGGATCAAACCCATGTACCCTGCAATTGGCAGACAGATTCTTAACCACTGGGTAACCAGGAAAGTCCCCACAATGGATTTTCTTAACCAAATCCCTTCACTTTCCCATCAAGAGGACAATACTAATTGGATCCCACCCTCCGTGGTGTTCAGCCTCTCTGTAGAAGTGGTCCATCTCTGCCCAGCATCCAGGACTCCCCACTTAGGAGATACTGCAGGATACTCAGTGGGTCCACATCACTGCTTTTCTCCAGGGAGGCTGGCTGCACCCCTTCTTTCTGATGAAGTTGACAGATGGGGAGGACGATGGATGTCTACATTCCTGCCCTGGTGGGGGAAGAGAATGATGCATTCCCTCTGATTTCTCACAGAAATTCTGTGAAGTAGCCGGCACACAAATTTTCTAGTGAGATGGTATAAGACAGAAAGGCTAAAGAAGATTCTGTATGTCATGCTGGTCATATCTCATTCCTGTTAGGTTTATGCTCTCACTTAAGCAAAATTCCACCTGTGGGATTCTTAGACATTTTTGGGTGTTAGGGTGTCTGTTGCACCTTGGCCTGGCCTCCCTGGAGACTCCTGTCCCCTGTGCAGGCATGACTAGGTTGGGCCACACAGGTCCCTTGTTTCATGTGGTGTTACTGTGGCCAAGCATGGTTCCTGAGTCATTTGGTTAAATGGAGACTACAGGTCTCTGTCTCGGGGGGTGTCACCCTACGACTGGAAGGTATGGCTGGGCCCAGGACAGGCCTGGCAGCCCCACCCTTTCTGGACAGAGACAGGGTCCTCATTGCTCCGTGATGTCCAGGGTGGCCTAGGGCCTGCACTAGGCAGAGCCAGGAGCCTTCATTTCCAGCCTGTAAGATGGCCAAGTATGATTGAGCGAATCACATGTTGACAGGTGTTCAGGCTTTTCTAGCAGAATATTGGAATTGTGCATTTTGGCCAAATAAAGTTGAAATTTTCTGCCAAAACAGGAAGAAAGAAAGAAAGATTCTGTGGCCTCTTGTATTCACCTCTTATAAACTACATTGGGCTTCCTTGGTGGCTCAGTGGTAAAGAATCTACCTGCTGATACAGGAGATGCAGGTTCAATCCCTGGGTTGGGAAGATCCCCTGGAGAAAGGAAATGTTACCCACTCCAGTATTCTGGCCTGGAGAATCCCATGGGCTGTATAGTCCACGGGGATGGAAAGAGTCAGACACGACTGAGTGACTTTCATTTTCACTTTCACTTCCAGTATTCTTGCCTGGAGAATCCCACGGGCAGAGGAGCCTGGTGGGCTACAGTCCATGGGCTTGCAAAGAGTTGGACACGACTGATTGATTGAGCTCACACAAACTACATTAGGTATCTTGTGAGATCAGGACATCCACAGCTTTGGTACTAGTCTTTTTTAGTGATAGCTTTCAAAATCTATACATTCTCAGGTGAAGTCTTTTATTTCCTCCTGGATACCAGGAAAAAGAGATTTCTTTTTGCATATTTTACTTTTTAAAAATTGCAGTAGACTACTCAATGCAAAATTTACCATTTTAACC
Organism: Oryx dammah; assembly: GCF_014754425.2. Classification (NCBI taxonomy): domain Eukaryota; kingdom Metazoa; phylum Chordata; class Mammalia; order Artiodactyla; family Bovidae; genus Oryx; species Oryx dammah. The sequence continues at coordinate 113,347,097 of NW_024070202.1, read as the reverse complement.
ATTTTTAAGTGTATAGTTCAGTTGAATTAAATACATCCACATAGTTGTGTAACTTTCACCTTTATCCAGGCCCAGAGCTCTTTTCATCTTATAAAACTGTAAGTCTAGGGACTTCCCGGATGGTTCAGTAGTTAAGAATCCACCTTCCAATGTGGGGGTCTTGGGACAATCCCTGATTGCGGAACTGAGATTCCATAGGCTGAAGGGCAACTACACCTGTATGCTGCAGCCATGATGAGCACCTAGAGCAGCCAAAAAAAAGCCAGAAAAATTGAAAAAATGCTAACCCTATCTATTATACAGGAACTCCCCATTATCCCCTCTGCCCAGCTCCTGGTAAACCACCTCTGTACTTTCTGTGTTTATGATTTTTATTCCTGCATGTGCTTCATGTAGGTAGACTCCTACAGTATTTGTCATTTTGAGACAGGCTTGTTTTACTCAGCAGAGTGTCCTCACGGTTCATCTGTGTTGCAGCGGGTGACAGAGCTTCCTTCTTAAGGATAAGTAATATTCCGCTGCACAGTAGAGAGTGTCTTTTATCACCATGGCCTTGGAGTATATCTTCATATCTTATAAGACCAATCCGTCTTTGCCTTTCTGTTCTAAAATTACCTTAGTAATCTGGGAACTTTTATTATTCCTCATAAATTTTAGAATAAGCTTGAATTCCAAAAAAAGTACAATTGGAATTTGATTAGGATTATTAGTATGGTGTGTTACCATACTAATAATCGATGGAATTATTTTATATTAAGTTGTTGCATCCAGGGTGGAATCGATTTTATATTAAGTTGTTGCATCGAACAACAGGGATTATTCCATTTATTTATATCATCCATCACATTCTGTGGTTGTTCAGTCCCTAAGTCATGTCTGACTCTTTGTGACACGCCAGGCTTCCCTGTCCTTCACTGTCTCCTGGAGTTTGCTCAGATTCATGTCCATTGAGTAACTGATGCCACCCAACCATCTCATCCTCTGCTGCCCACTTCTTTTGCTTTCAATCTTTCCCAGCATCAGGGTCTTTTCCAATGAGTCAACTCTTCACATCAGGTATTTATCTCACTTAATAGAGTGAGATAGTATAGATAGAAAGTATAGATAGATAGAGAGATAGAAAGTATTTATCTCACTTAATAGAAGGCAAAAATTTCCTACTTTGAGAATGATGTATTTTTTGGTCATATTTAAAGATATTTTATAGCTTTTGTTGTTATTATTAATGTTACCCTATTTTGTTATGTATTGGTATATAGTGGTACCCTATATTTGTTATATATATTCTAGGTGGTTTTTGTGCTGCAGAGAAAGTGTTACTGACTTTTTAAATTTGATGTTACATCCATCCAATAACTCTTCAGTTCTAATGCTTTGTTCAAATTTCTGTGTAGTATATCATACTGACCACAAATAACAACACTTGTATTTCTTTCCTTCCAGTTCATACACCTTTATTTCTTTTTCTTGCTTTATAACATTGGCCAGGCCCTCTGATTCTTTGTTACATAATAGCAGTTCTGATAGGCATCTTTATCTTGTTGCCAGTGTTAACAGGAATGTTTCTAAAGTTTCTCCATTTGGTATGAGGTTTGCTGTGGGGTTTTGATATACAGCTTTTAAAAACTAAGATGGTTCCATTCAAACTCTGGTTTTCTGAATTACTCTGTGTCTCTGCGCCAGGAAGAGCTGTCCATCCCCATGCCCTAGCACACGCACCCTTCAGCCGTTGGCTCCACGTTGCAACTTGGTGACTTAAAGATTTCCAAGAAAATTAGTGATACTGAGGGAGCATTTCATGCAAAGATGGGCACAATAAAGGACAGAAATGGTATGGACCTAACAGAAGCAGATGATATTAAGAAGAGGTGGCAAGAGTACACAGAAGAACTATACAAAAAAGATCTTTAACTCAGATAACCACGATGATGTGATCACTCACCTAGAGCCAGACATCCTGGATTGTGAAGTCAAGTGGGCCTTAAGAAGCATCACTACGAACAAAGCTAGTGGAGGTGATGAAATTCCAGTTGAGCTATTTCAAATCCTGAAAGATGATGCTGTTAAAGTGCTGCATTCAATATGCTAGCAAATGTGGAAAACTCAGCAGTGGCCACAGGACTCGAAAAGGTCAGTTTCCATTCCAATCCCAAAGAAAGGCAATGCCAAAGAATATTCAAACTACGGCACAATTGCACTCATCTCACAAACTAGCAAACTAATACTGAAGATTCTCAAAGCCAGGCTTCAATAGCACGTGAACTTTGAACTTCCAAATGTTCAAGCTGGATTTTGAAAAGGCAGAGGAACCAGAGATCAAATTGCTAACATCTGCTGGATCATTGAAAAAACAAGAGAGTTCCAGAAAAACATCTACTTCTGCTTTATTGACTATGCCAAAGTCTTTGATTGTGTGGATCACAACAAATCATGGAAAAGTCTTCACGGGATGGGAATACCAGACCACCTTACCTGCCTCCTGAGAAATCTGTATGCAGGTCAAGAAGCAACAGTTAGAACTGGACATGGAACAACAGACTGGTTCCAAATTAGGAAAGGAGTACGTCAAGGTTGTAAATTTTCACCCTGCTTATTTAACTTATATGCAGAGTATATCATGCAAAATGCCAGGCTGGTTGAAGCACAAGCTGAAATCAAGATTGCCAGGAGAAATATCAATAAACTCAGATATGCAGATGACACCACCTTTATGGCAGAAAGGAAAGAAGAACTGAAGAGTCTCTTGATGAAAGTGAAAGAGGGGAGTGAAAAAGTTGACTTAAAGCTCAACATTCAGAAAACTAGGGTCATGGCATCTGGTCCCATCACTTCATGGCAAATAGATGGGAAACAATGGAAACAGTGAGAAACTTTACTTTCTTGGGCTCCAAAATCACTTCAGATGGTGAATGGTGACTGCAGCCATGAAATTAAAAGACACTTGCTCCTTGGAAGAAAAGCTATCACCAACCTAAACAGCACATTAAAAAACAGAGACATTACTTTGCTGACAAAGTCCATCTAGTTAAAGCTATGGTTTTTCCAGTGGTCATGTATGCATGTGAGAATTGCACTATAAAGAAAGCTGAGCACTGAAGAATTGATGCTTTTCAGCTGTGGTGTTGGAGAAGACTCTTGAGAGTCCCTTGGACTGCAAGAAGATCCAACCAGTCCATCCTAAAGGAAACCAGTCCTGAGTATTCATTGGAAGGACTGAGGCTGAAACTGAAACTCTAATATTTTGGCCACCTGATGCAAAGAACTGACTCATTGGAAAAGACCCTGATGCTGGGAAAGATTGAAGGCAGGAGGAGAAGGGGATGACAGAGGATGAGATGGTTGGATGGCATCATCGACTTGATGGACGTGAGTTTGAGCAAGCTCTGGGAATTGGTGATGGACAGGGAGGCCTGGCGTGCTGCAGCCCATGGGGTCGCAAAGAGTCGGACACAACTGAGGGACTGAACTGAAGTCACATCAAACATATATGGGATGTGCCTGCTCGTGGAACACGTTCTCTGTCACTGTCCTGCAGGGACACACTGGTGCCCAGGCGGAGATGAAGACACCTTCCTACTATGCACATACACCACTTGGGTCACACCTGTGGGTCACAGTGTCCAGATGGGAGGTGGCGAGGAGCGGACACTGAGAGTGAATCAGATTGTCTTGGGTTCAATCTTTGACCTGCCAGTTACTAGCTCTGTGACTGTGGCAAATTATTTAACATCGCTAAGCCCCAGTTTCTTCACTTGCAAAATAGAGAAAATAAGTACCTACTTCCCAGGGAAGCTACTTGGTAGGCTGTTAAATAAAATAATCCACAAAAGCATGTGGCGGAGAGTAGTAACTGTCAGTTACTGTATCAGGAACTGTGAAAGGAATATCATTAACACACTAAAAGTATCTTCACAGACTTTTGGTGATATGCAAAGGGCTCTTCATAAAAGGTTAAGTGAAAGCTGAAATTTCACAAACTAAGTCAACCTGTGTTAAAAATGTTTTAAAGTCTGCATGAGTAAAAGACTGAAACGGATCAAAACAAAGCATTGCAGGTGATTTTTAATGATCTCCTTTCTATCTGTTTTCAAAGTTTTCTCCAGTGAGCACGTGATTACTTTGATCATCTTTAAAACATGTTTTATGGAAATAGAAAACTCAGTGTGATTTAGCTGTGACAAGGCTGCCAAGAAAGCTGGTGCTGTCTTTGGCTGTCTCGGGAGAAGTCCAGCACTCGGAGCTGGAGTAGCGGCCTGGCCACGCTTGGCAGAAGCAGGCCTGATTAGAGTTTTGTTTAGCCCTGGGCATAGGTAACCATGGGGACCTTAAATGTCATAGTGGAACAAAAACGCTGTAAGTGTGCGAGGGCCTCAGAGTCTGGAGGAAAACAGGGCTGGCAAAGCAGGCAGGGAGTGAAGGCTGATTGGGAGAAGTAGAGAAGACCTCAGCCCGGGGTGGGGGTGGAGAGATGGGTAGGGGAGGGGAGGGAGGAAGAGAGGAAGACCCAGAGAGGGTGGGAGAGGGCTAGGGAGGGCTGGGGGAGGAGGGCACAGCAGGAAGAGAGCAGAGCATCAGCTGGGGAGGGGGCTTCTGCTGGGGGCCATCTGACTTGGAGCTGCCATCGCCTCTATTTTCCCAGGCGTCTGGCACATTCTTCTGGGCACTGCCCTTTTCTACCCGAGTTGTGAGGTTGAGAGTGGCCACAGATTTCTTTCACATCCTGCCCACCGCTTCACGGTCCATGGACCCCAGCCAGAAGGTGTCCCTCTCCAGAGTTTGTAAACTGACCCCAGGGACAGAGTCACCCCTCCCCCATCAGTGTGGGGGGCCACGACCCCTGCATGTGGAGAGCCCCCTGGGGGAGGATGAACTCCCCGCAGAGGCTCAGGCATGAGACCCAGACGTTGATCTCTGGCGGCGGTCCAGTCCTGGGTCTCAGCCGGTCTGTCCTCCTCCAGGGGTTGGTCCTTGAACCTGCCTTCCCCGGGAGTGACGCCCGGCTGGCTTTTCAGAGCCTGTCCCTTCTTCCTCAGCCTTGTTCAGGCTGGGTTTTTTCTATCACTTGCAGCCTGAAAGGTCCTGAGGAATTCAGAAGGACAGATACGAGTGGCTATGAGGAGTGGAAGCGGGAGGCTCTATGGTGGCAGGTGGAGGACACTGTGGACAACGTGTCCTGAGAGGCCAGGCTCTGCCTGCCGGTCGGGGCACACCAGCTCTCAGTGTCTCAGTTCAGTTCAGTTCAATTGTTCAGTTGTGTCTGACTCTTCGCAACCCCATGGACTGCAGCACGCCAGGCCTCCCCGTCCATCACCAACTCCTGGAGTTTACTCAAATGCGTGTCCGTTGAGTTGGTGATGCCATCCAACCATCTCATCCTCTGTCGTCCCTCCAGCTTTCAATCTTTCCCAGCATCAGGGTTTTTTCAAATGAGTCAGCTCTTTGCATCAGGTAGCCAAAGTATTGGAGTTTCAGCTTCAGCCTCAGTCCTTCCAATGAACACCCAGGACTGATCTCCTTTAGGATGGACTGGCTGGATCTCCTTGCAGTCCAAGGGACTCTCAAGAATCTTCTCCAACACCACACTTCAAGAGCATCAGTTGTTCAGCACTCAGCTTCTGTGTCTGTCTCTGTGTCTCTCTGTTTCTCTGTTTATCTCTGTCTCTTGCTCTATCTCTGTCTTTCTCCCTCTGATTCTCATTTTCTCAGTCTCTGTATCTAAATTTGGCCCCTCTTTCCAAGGTTCCTTGTTTGATCCCTGGGTTGGGAAGATCCCTTGGGGAAGGGAATGGCAACCCATTCCAGTATTCTTGCCCGGAGAATTCCATGAACAGAGGGGCCTGGTAGGCTATAGGGAACCATCAGCACTACTAAGGCTCCTTCCGCACTCCCTCCGTGAGCCTTCCCCAGGCTCCTCTCCCGCTCCTTAGCTATTGGTGCCTGTGTCTGTCTACCCCTCCCAGCTGGGTTTTCTCCATCCAGGGGTCCATGCTCTGTGCGCGGCCAAGCTCTTCCTCCCCATTTGTCCCCAGCAGGCCCCTCTGCCCTTGGGACTGTCTCAGGGTCTTGGCAACCCCTGCCCCCAGGCTGGAAGTCCCTAGGGCTGCTTGCTTTCCTTCCTTTTCTACATCCCGTCAACACACCTGGCTCTTTACTTCCGGGGTTGTTCCGGAATCTACCTCTCGTTCTAATGCCCCACCCCCCTGATTTGGCATCTTTGGTCTCTGGCACGAATACTTGCAGCATAAATGGTCTCTCTGCCTCCCCGTTCATTCCTCTCAAGCCCCGCTCCTGGCTGTCATTGTGTTCCATCATAGATCCCATCCCCTCACCCTGCAGAGAACCCCGAGTAAAGCCTAGTAAATCCCAAGGGCCCCCTGAGCCTTAGATGGCAACTCACACCTTCTGCTCCTGCTTCAGTCACAGGGGAGCTTCCCTGGTGGCTCAGATGGTAAAGAATCTGCCTGCAATGTGGGAGACCCAGGTTTGATCCCTGAGTCGGGAAAATCCCCTGCAGAAGGAAATAGCAACCCATTCCAGTATACTTGCCTGGAGAATCCCATGGACAGAGGAGCCTGGTGGGCTACAGTCCATGGGGTCCCAAAGAATTGGACAGGACTGAGGGACTAACACTTTCACTTTCCGGTCACAGGGGACCCTGCAATTGCCAGCGACATTTCTCTTCTCTGGGCCTTGCCTCAAGCGGCCACCCTGCCCAAATCCTTCCCTCCCTGCCTGGGCCACTCAGACCCTGGTCTCTGCCAGACCTCCACCATCCCAGCGGCACTCCTGCCACACCCCAGCCCCTTGTGGGGGGGGGTCTCTGCAGTCCTGTCACAGTTTCCAGTTGTTTCCGAAGAGCTGGGCGCTTCTCGCTAAGCTCAGGTGCATCAGGGGTGGGGCCTCTGCATCCCGTCTCTGAAGTGTGGTCCAGGAGTGTGAAGAAGAGGGAGTATAAGGATAAACGGGGTGGCTGTGTGGGGAGCAGGGCACCCAGGATGGCTTCCCGGTTCTTGGCTTAGGTGGGGACTGGAGGATGGAGCCCTGGAGCCGGGAGGGCAGGAGGAAGAGTGGGTGGATGGGGACTGGGATGGGCGGTGCTGAGCTGGCTTGGATTCCTGCAGGACATTTAGGTAGATGTGCAGATCCTGGGGTTTAGGAGAAGAATATGGACATGGGACACATGTGTGGAAGTCCTATCAATAAAGGGCAGGCAGGATGGGAGGCGGGCTTAGGGGCTGAATGGACACATGTATATGTATGGCTGAGCCCCTTTGCTCTTCACCTGAAACTATCACAACACTCTTAAGTGGTTATACCCCAACACAAAATAAAAAGTTAAAAAAAGGGCAGGCAATGAAGGAGTCCTCAATGTCCTGATTTCCAGGGGTTGGGAAATATGCTGTGTTGGCATAAAGGAATTTTTAGCATCCTATGTTGGTATTTGGCCGAGGGTGCTAGCTGCTTTCAGCTCTCCTTTCTTACATTTTCTTTCTTTTTTTTTTTCCCCCAAACAGAGCCATGAAATTATTTAGGGATAGCAATGCTCAGGTAAAGAACTCCAGTCTCCAGCCTCCCTTCTGCCTGATGAATTGTAAGTATAACTATATGATGTCTTTGAATTCTGGGAAAGTTCCTTAGAGCAGGCGGACATCTCCCCTCCTCTATCCTATGGCATAGTACTCAGATGTGATGGCTGAGCTATAGCAGTCACTTTGGAGTAGGAAGCTGAGGGCCGTATCCTAGATGGCTGCTTTGAAGAGGAAGGAGGCTGCACTGTGGATGCACACCTTTGTGGAGCTCTTATACCAGCCCAGGACACTTTTCATACAGAAACAAATAAAACTTCTCTCTTGCCAAAGTCGCCACTTTACTGTTGTGTTAAATTTGGCTGAACTTAGTCCAGGTGAAAACATTATTGGTCAAGTGATGGCCTTGCACCTGTGCGCATTTCCAATCGCAGCGAGGTCAGCAATGTGCACCAGGCTGCCGGTGGGAGCTGACCGCTGAGGTGTCCTGCGCCACCTGGTGGACACACAGCAGACAGCCCGTCTTTCAACAAAGCACAGCACTAAGCTGCTTAAGCCAGGGTGCTTTCCTGGGCTGTCTGTCTTTTCCCAGCGGTCCGCACCCCAACTTGCTAACTTGACCTCAACCGCAAGACAGCGACTGAACATCAGTGGACTTCCAGGACTTTCCAGCTGCACTGAGCTTCTTGGCTCAGGTGCGTGCTCAGAACTTACCAGGGCTGTTTCCAGCTATCCCACAGGGTGCTCCCCACCCCCAGGCTGAGAACTTCGATGCTAAATAAAGGGTTCCATGTGACCTCTCCTTCTGCAGACTCTTGTCTCAGAGCAATACTTAAAGGAGAAGAAGCAGGAGGGAGATGACTCACCGCCTTTCTGAGCAGGAAATGAACGTCAAGGGAGCCTAACCTTGCAGCCGCCTGAACAAATGGATCTGTGGTCCATGTAGCTGCCGGCAAAGTGGGCTGCTGCTGTGGGTGAACTGATTATCCTTCCTTCTGCTGACCACTGCTACGAGCCCCAGTGGCCAGCTCTGTCCAGAGTAGAGTTCAAATTGCAGAAACAAGTCTTGGAGGTTTAGAAATACTAGAGGTTAGGTGGAAAGACTCCTGGCGCCCGGGCAGACCGGTTCACACCCTACCTGTTCATGGAGTATCTTTTGGTTAATCCAGGGCCCACCTTCCCTGTCTGCCAGCACTTGGAACAGGAGGCGGCTGGGACCCCACTGTGTCCCTGCCATGGCCTCTGTAAATAAGCGTGGCCCTGTGTCACTAAAGCCTGATGCAGGAGGCTTTGGGGAGAAGCACAGATGCCAAGAGCAGGAAGGTGCCTTTGCCAGCTTCACCGGGAGCAGGGATGAGATGCCTGCCATGCGGGGACGTCAGTGTCACCTGGGAAGTGATGGGTTTCAGCAGATTGATGTAGGTCCTTGGTTTTTCTGGGGTTGAGGGGGGACTGTGAGGCTGGGGTGTGGGAATGGGCAGGGAGGGAAGAGAGTCAGAGGGCAGACAGAGCAGCCCCAGCGTCAAGGGCCGTGGGGCAGTGAGTATGGAGGGGATAGGGCTGGAAGAGGAAATGAGACCTAAGGGGGTCATGAAGAGCACCCCCGTCCCCGAAGTTGCACCTCTAGTCACAGCCTAGAAGCTGAGAGTCAGGTTTTATTTGGTGGGAAGTTCTAGAACTTCAAGCCCGGGAGACAGTATCTTCAAGTAACCAGGAGAAAACTGTTCCGAGTAGGTGGGGGCCGGGGAGAGGAGTCAGGTTATATAGAAGTTTGTGACAAGGGGCAGGTAGTCTGAACATCAAAATATTATTGTTAATTAAGGAACACTAGACATCTCACATTAAGGAATTTAGTGTTTTTTCTGCTAAAGAATCCGCCTGCAATGCAGGAGACCCTGGTTTGATTCCTGGGTCAGAAAGATCCCCTGGAGAAGGGATAGGCTACCCACTCCAGTATTCTTGCCTGGAGAATCCCCATAGACAGAGAAGCCTGGCTGACTACAGTCCACGGGGTCGCAAAGAGTCAGACACGACTGAGCAGCTGAGCACACTATGCGTGGGAAGATGCTAGAGTCTGGGCTCACTGAAATCATTCTTTCACATGTATCACCGCTATCTGGGGCCAGCATCCTGCAGTTTGATTTTTCACTTCCTTAGTTTCCTTGCTGGAGGAGAAGGGGATGACAGATGATGAAATGGTTAGATGGCATCACCGATTCAATGGACATGCGTTTGAGCCAGATCCGGGAGTTGGTGATGGACAGGGAAGCCTGGTGTGCTGCAGTCCATGGGGTTGCAAAGAGTCGGGCACGATTGAGTGACTGAATTGAACTGAACTAGTTCCTTGCTCACCGTAGGGAGTGGTGGCAGCTCAGTGGCTGCCAGATAGCAGGCATTGTTCTTCCTGGGCTCAAAAATTCACCTTTGGAGGGTGGGAATCTCTGACGGCTGTGCCTCCTTGTTGATATGGCAGGAAATCCGCTGGCTCACCTGCCCCTCAGGCTGCAAGTAAGGAATAAGTGTCAAGCTGTCTTATGGCGGAGGAAGCTGAGTCCCAAGGGTGTGTGAGTTGCAAAAATCTGCGTGGTGCAGACGACCGGAAGGTCCTGCTTTGCAGTTCTTCATCGTTCTTATACTTGAAATGGTCAAAATAAGAAAATTCTTAAAGAAATTCTACGTCTGTGGGCTCTGCTCTGAGATGGGGGCTCCTCTGTGTGGACCGGGGCTGGTCCCCATATTGCCCGTATCCTGCCGCACCTTCCTGAAGAAGCTCTCTCTGCCCCCACCACCCATGGGGCCACCTTAATCTGCCACCCATCCCTGGAAAGTCTCTCCAAGCAACAAGTTACTGTTTCGCTAAATGTGCTGGCTTCCTCGTCATCATTATGTAAAACAGCCTCACTCAGTGTTTCCCATTTTCATCCCCACCTGGCAGCGGAGGAGCCACAAGCAAAACAACAATCTGCTTTACATGGGGAGGAAGTGGGCGGGTCTCGAGGGAGGGCGACCCGGGGTTCCCTCCCCTTGCTTCTCCGGGTGGAGCTTTTGGGGGCATCTGTAAAGAAGGTTCCGGGTGGGGCGGGTGTCCCATCCCTTTTAGACCCTGGTCACCTTCTTCTCCTTCTGCTGTGGGTCCACCTGCAGCTGTGCCAAGCCTGGCTTGGGGGAGCCTGCCAGCAATTCTTCCAGCAGAGCAAGGACTTTGGCCTCATCCTGGGGGGAAATGCATGGGACCAAGCGCCCCACCCGGGGATCCGAGCCTCCGGCAGGTACACATCAGATGCAGGAAGGTGTGTATGACAGGGGTCTCCCTCCTGGCGACATCCCCACTCCCCCAACCCAAATCACACATATATTCCCAGTTCAGTTCAGTTTAATCGTTCAGCAGTGTCTGACTCTTTGCGACCTCACGGACTGCAGCACACCTCCCTGTCCATCACCAACTCCCTGAGTTTACTCAAACTCATGTCCATTGCATTGGTGATGCCATCCAGCCATCTCATCCTCTGTCGTCCCCTTCTCCTCCTGCTTCAGTCTTTCCCAGCATTCGGGTCTTTTCCAATGAGTCCATTCTTCGCATCCACCCCCTATATTCTGGGGTCTGGCTGCTCAGACCCCAGGCCTGTCTGGGGAGGCAGATTGCAGGACGCACCCATGACCCAGGTGGTGCAGCCCGCCCACCCCAGGGATGCTCTCCTAGAGATTAGCCCTGTGCTTGCGACTTTGGGTCAGACCACCCTGGCATTCCTGTCTGAGCACCACCGGCCTTGTTTCCTGGGGCCAACGAGGCAGGAGCCAACTTACTGAACCATCTGAGTCAGAAGGGGCGAGAAGTGGAAAGGGAGGCCTGCGTTTGCTGCCTTTCCTCCTGCTGAGCAGGTCCTGGGACTCTCCCTTGCCCTCCCTCCTGTCTGTCTCTCTGGGGACAGGCCCTGCGGCTGTGTCTCCCACCCTGCTAGGAAGTGGGGACGGGTCACCCCCAACCTTCTCCAGCTGTGGACGGACGCCCTCCCAGGGTCCAACTTTTAGGGGTGAGCCTGCCCTGCCCTCCCTCTCTCCCCCACTCCTGGGCTGGATGTGTTTCCCGTAATAGCTGTGTCTGGAGTGCCCACCCTGCTGTTTCTCCATCTTCCTCTTTTTAAAAAATATTTATGTATTTATTAGGGATCCCCTGGTGGCTCAGACAGTAAAGAGTCTGCCCACAATGTGGGAGACCCGAGTTCGATCCCTGGGTCGGGAATATCCCCTGGAGAAGGAAATGGCAACCCACTCCAGTATTCTTGCCTGGAAAATCCCATGGATGGAGGAGCCTGGCGGCCTACAGTCCATAGTGTCACAAAGAGTTGGACACGACTGAGTGACTTCCCTTTCACTTTCTTTTATTTATTTATTTGGCTGTGTCAGCTCTTAGTTGCATCTTAGTGATCTTCGCTTGTGGCACACAGGCTTAGTTGCTTTGGAGTATGTGGGATCTTAGTTCCCCAACCAGGGACTGAACCCGAGTCCCCTGGAGGGCTTCCCTGGTGGCTCAGATGGTAAAGAGTCCGTCTACAATGCAAGAGACCCTGGATCAGGAAGATTCCCTGGAGGAGGGAATGGCTACCTACTCCAGTATTCTTGCCTGGAGAATTCCATGGACAGAGAAGCCTGGGGGGCTACAGTCCATGAGATTGCAGAGTCCGACATGACTGAGTGTTAACACTTTCTCCTGCATTGCAAGGCAGAGTCTTAACTGCGGACCCACAGGGAAACCCCCTTCCTTGTTTCTTAGCACCTCTGTCACCTGGGCCTCCAGCTCCCTGACTTCAGGGTCTCTGTGCTAAGTGGCCCAGGGCTCCCACTTCCTCACACCCAGATCTGCTGGACCTGCCATCCTAGCCTCAGTCACACTGGGAGCAGGTCCTACCACTGATTTTTGATTATGTTCCGGTATTAAACACCCTGTCATTAATTTAAAACTCTCATCTGACAGAAAATTCAAAGGTTTTCCCCCTAGTTCTGCCTGACCCCAGGCCCATGAATCCTGGCCCTGGGATGGGTGGGGTCTGCTTTTCCCTCCCCGGGGCCAGGGAGGGGTGGGGAGGGGATTGAGGGAAACTGGTCCTGGTGTGGGCAATTCCTGTCATCCTCAGGTTCTGGATGGCAGGCGGCACGTTACAGGAAACCCGTTAGATGGAGGACCAGGTGGAGCACAGTGAGGGGTGTGGGGACCCTCTCCCGCTGGCTCAGGTCCAGCTGGAGACAGCAGGGAACTCATGGTTGGGCCTCTGGGGCTCTGTGATGTCCAAGACCACACATGACGTCTGTGGGGGTGCTCTGTGTTTTTAGCTTGGGGCTTTGGAAGAGGCTTGTGGACACAGAGAAAGTCCCATTCAGTGATCGGCTGGCTGCCTTTCTCTCATCCTTCTTCCTAATTAGCTTTCCTAATGGGGGGAATTCAGGCATCTGCTCAGGTTTATGGTCAAGTCTAAAGCTGTCCAATTACTTTTTGGCTGTAAATGGTTTCTGCAGTGACCTGACCTTCCAGCCCAGAGCCTCCTGCTGGGCCACGGACACTCGGCTGGGGGTGGGGGTGGGGTGCAGCAAGCAGCCAGGTCATTTGGGTTTTACTCTCATGCTAACACTTCTCTCTCGTCGATATGGACTGCTTATGGATCACAGCCAGGAATTACTGTGTAGAAGCAGAGATCTTTGCAGCTTGGGGCACAAAATACTCCTAACTCTAACTCCTGTAGGAGGATATAAGAAATGATGAGGGGCGAAAGGGCCCTGTCCTTCCTTCTTCCCTCCCTTCCCCTCCTTCTTCCTTTCTTTTTGAAAACTGCAACAGCTTTATTAAAAAAGAATGCACACACAACACAGCCCACTCATTTAAGGTGTACAATTCAATGGCTTTTAGTATATTCACAGAGCTGTGCAACCACGACCATGCTGGATTTTAGAGCATTTTTTATCATCTCCCCAAAGAAACCCTAAACCCATCGGTAACCACTCCCAGTTTCTTCCCAGCACTCGCCAGCCCCAGGCGATCATTAATCTACAGAAATAGTAGGAAGGCTGTACCACTTTCCATCCCCACCAGCAATGTTTGACAGTTCCCATTTCTGTACATGCTCACCGACATGTGCCAGCGTCTGTCTTGTTGATTACAGCATCCTAGTGAATGTGAGATTGTATCTCTTTGTGGTTTTGATGTGCATTTCTCTAATGACTAATTATGCTGAGCATCTTTTTACATGCTCACTGGCCATCTGACATCTTCTTAGGAGAAATGTCTGTTCAATGCTTTTCCCAGTTTTAATTAAATTATTTGTCTTTTTTATTATTGATGGAGTATGTGTGTGTGTGTGTGTGTGTGTGTGTGTATTATAGATTCTGTACCCTAGACCCTTATCTGGTATATGATTTGTAAATATTTGTGTAGGTTGTCCTCTTGCTTCATTGATAATGGCCTTAGAAGAACAAAAGTTTTTAATAGTAGTGAAGTCAAATTTATCTACTTTTTCTTTAGGTCATTAAGACAGTTAAGACAAACTGCTTTGACCTCTGCCACCCCCCCACCCCTCCGCCACCCGGGCTTCCTGTTGTGGCTGGTGTGTTGCTTTAGTGACGTTGCAGGATTATTTTTGTGAGTGTGTTTCCCTGCAGTGTGAACCCTCTGATGTCACTCCCCAGAGGGTGCAGACTCAGGCTGTGCGTGCTCACCCTGGGCCGACAGTGCTTTGCTCTCCCCTGACTTCTCTGTTAAACCACCTGTCTCTGTTGGCATCACACCCAGCCGTTAGGCTCCACTGAGGCCCGGCTGACCGCACTGTTGGTTTCAACCATGCCTGGGGGTATAACAGTGCCTCACGGTCTGATCCAGTTACATCTGGGCCTCTTCCCAGGAGTGGTTTTTGAAGTCAGACTTTGACGTTTGTTCTGACTTCTGGGGGAGTCTTAGCTTCCTCTGTCTCTCTGTTTTCTCTGACAAATTAGCTGACCTGCAGTTGAGCTCATTGCTGTTTCGGGGCTGCCACTGTTCCCTTCACTGTTTACCACCAAAATCCCCATTGTTTCCGAGAGCGCCCTTATGCTAGAACTTCCCCCACGTTTTGTTCTGAATAATGGCAGCGTTCTTTGTTTCTTCCTTCCTTCCTTCTTTCCTCTCTGTCTTCGGTATCACTGCTCTCTAGACTTATGGCCTTCTCTCTCCACGGCACGATCTGAGCCACTGCTTCTGCACTGGGCCCCCGACAGCAGCTTCCTTCTCTGAGTGACACTCCTACTCTTCACAGCACGGCTTTGTGGGGGAGCAGTAGGCTCTGGTCTTCTCAGCTTGCTGCTCCCAGCACAGAACTTCTGACCTACAAGCAAACTGAGGCAAGAGGAACTAGGGGCTCGGTAATTTTGTCTTCCCCTGTCTGGGGTATCGCCTCCTGCTATGAGTGGAAGAAGGAAGCCACCATTCTCTCAGCTGCACTCACCAGGAATTTAGTCTGTGTGATATGAGGGCTGAGGAATGCGGGTGGCCTGTTCCTCCTGGGGCTCTGCTGTCTTCTTTGACTGGGATCTGGGGGTGGTGGGAGCCCCATTTTCTTGGCCACACCCACCCAGAGTAGAGCATCCGTTAAGGTGAGCAGTGAAGAGGGATTGGGTCATTGTTCAAGTGCCATAGATTCTCACCCTTCTTAGCAAGGACCATTTCTAGAGAGTTTAAATGCTCAAAAATACAATTAAAAAATTTTTTGAGCAGTTATGAGTGTTTTGCTGGGAAGGAAGTTTGCAGTTCCTCATGCCACCATTTCGAAAGTGGATCTCTCCTTTTTTCCTTCCTTTTCCTTACTTCCTCCCTCCCTCCTTTATTCCCTCCCTCAATCTTTCTTTGGGTTTTGTTAACTTATGGGTTAATAATAGAATATGTCAGGTGTTAAGGATGATGTTGAGATGTGGAGTGCTATTAATGTTGAAGACACTCCTCTTAACTCAAGGAAATTATGAACAGAAGTTAAAAAAAGTTTTTTTTTTTTTAAAGTATCATAAACTGTTTCTTCAGGAATTTTGAAGGTTAAAAGTAGAGTTTCAAAGAAAACACATTTCCTGGTTCCTCTTTACAAGAAGTTATTCTCTACTGAGCTGTAACCCTTTATGTTTAAGAAGATTGGATTTTCCCCTAATGCTAAAAGATTTGCTATTTTCCTTTTCCTCTTACAGACATTCATAATCCATTGTATTTTAGTAGTTTCAAAGCTTTGAAAGAATGTTTAGATGACCTCAAAAATTCAAAAACGATAGAGAGGATAAAAATTGTTGATGTTTGAAATATTGTAACAGTTGTTATAAAACCGCTTTGTCCAATGTTAAGATGAAAGATTTAAGATTTACCTTCTTACTGCTGGAAAAATAAAAGCTATTAAGACAAGTTTCTGGAATAGTAAGGGCTTCCCAGGTGGCACAGTGGTAGTAAAGAATCTGCCTGCCACTGCAAGAGACTCATGAGATGCGCGTTCGATCCCCGGGTCGGGAACATCCACTGGAGAAGGAAATGGCAACCCACTCCTGTATTCTTGCCTGGGAAATCCCATGGACAGAGGAGTTTGGCAGGCTACAGTCTGTGGGGTTACAAAGCATGGGCATGACTGAGCATGTATACACGCTGGAATATTAAGTGCAAGGCAGAACCTTATTTGCTTAATTCACATCCCTTGGACACCAGGTAACCTGGAATAATTCTGCCTCACTGGCATCCTGGGGGATGGGATGGGCAAGCAGGAGCAACAGCAAAGGCAAGCAAGGCCACACAAGTTGTTAACTGGGGGTCCCAACTCTTTCAGGGGAGACTAGAGGAGAGATGGAGGGCTGCTCTATGAGCTTGTGTCTGTGAGTCCTCTAACCACAGACGGTCTCAGATTCTTCCACCAGTTGGATGTGGGTGTGGGAAGGAGAAGAGAATGACAACAGGTGTGCTCTGCACCCTTGCCACCCTCCCCCCACCCCCCGATCTTGATAGATGATCAGGAAGAACAGGAATGGGCAGGGTGGGGCCATCTCCCAGGTGGGACTGGCACCAGCTTTCATTCTGAGGCATGGTGGGGAGAGCCAGCTACACCCACAGGCCGATTCCTTTCCCCCTCATGTCTTCTTCTCGGAACGGAGTTGAAAGCTGGGGATGGTGGCCGTCCAGGAGGAAGCAGGCTTCTCTTCTAACTTGCATCCTCCACGCTTTCTTGTCCCGTGTTAACCTACAAGTTTGATGGTCAAGTCTGGTCGGCTGGGAGCCTGGCTGATCCTTTTGGAAGGCGGCCAAAGAGTGGAGCCTGTCACTGCTCAAAGCCACTTTCGTTATCCCCGCCTGCCCCTGGTTATCCTCCCTGGACCGGGAGATGGGTAATGTACACGGGGTAGCAAGATTCCAGAATTAGTTCACGGCCAGTCACGTACAGACAGCCCTGCGTGCTGGTCACACGTTCTCCCCTTGTGCTGAGCCTAGTTGGAGATAGCTCTGTGACTTCAACGACAGACAAGGTGAGGCTCGTCTACAGAATTAAGATAACGTATTCAATAAATCGGTGCTTCTTTCCTTGAATGTGAGAGGGGTGTCATACTTTTTGGTGGATGCTCTTTCTGGCAAATGTGTTGCTTGCTCAGAATTGAGCCACCAGGGGACCTGAGACAACCCAGGAGGTTTGGGAACAGGAGCTGAAGGCACATTCTTAGAGTATAAAACTAGAAGAAAACAACAGAAGGGGAAAGAGTAGAGGTCTCTTCAGGAAAATTGGAGATATCAAGGAAAGATTTTGCCCAAAGATGGGCACAATAATGGACATAAATGGTGGAGACCTAGTAGATGCTGAAGAGATCAAGAAGAGATGGAAAGAATATACTGAAGAACTGTATTAAAGAGATTCAGATGAACTGGATTGGTACGATCCAGTGTGGTCAGCCACCCAGAGCCAGACATTCTGCAGAGTGAAGTCAGTGGGCCTTAGGAAGTACTGCTATCAATAAAGCTAGAGGATGTGAAAGAATTCCAGTAGAATTATTCAAAATCTTAAAGGATGATGCCATCAAGGTGTTGTGTTCAATATATCAGCAAATCTGGAAGACCCAGCAGGGGCCACAGGACTGGAAAAGGTCAATCCTCATCCCCAAATCTTGCATGCTAGGCTTCAGCATTATGTGAACCAAGAACTTTCAGATGTCCAAGCTGGGTTTTGAAAAGGAAGAGGAAACAGAGATCAAATTGCCAACATTCTCTGGATCACAGAGAAAGCTGGGGAATTCCAGAGAGACATCTACCTCTACTTCATTGACTACACCAAAGCCTTTGACTGTGTGGATCATAATAAACTGTGGAAAGCTCTTAAAGAGATGGGATTACCAGACCACCTTACCTGTCTTCTGAGAAACTTGTATGTGGGTCAAGAAGAAACAGTCAGAACCCTGTATGGAACAACTAATTGGTTCAAGATTGAGAAAGGAGTACAACAGGGCTGTCTGCTGTCACCCTATTTGTTTAACTTCTACACTGAGCACATCTTGAGAAATGCTGGGCTGGATGAGTTACAAGCTGGAATCAAGATAGGTGGGAGAAACATCAACAACTTCAGATACGGGGATGATACCACTCTAATGACAGAAAGCAAAGAGGAACTCAAGAGCCTCTTGATGAGGGTGAAGGAGGAAAGTGAAAGAGCCAGCTTAAAACTAAAAATATTAAAAAAAAGTAAGACCATGGCATCCAGCCCCATTGTGTTGTTCTGTGTTGTGTTAGTCACTCAGTCATGTTTGACTCTTTGACCCCATGAACTGCAGTCCACCAGGCTCCTCTGTCCATGGGATTCTCCAGGAAAGAACACTGGAATGGGTTGCCATTTCCTCATGACAAATAGAGTGGGACAATGTGGAAGTAGGGACAGATTTCCTCTCCTTGGGCTCCAAAGTCACTGCAGATGGTGACTGCAGCCATGAAATCAGAAGACGTTTGCTTCTTGGCAGGAAAGCTATGACAAACCCAGACAGTGTGTTGAAAAGCAGAGACAGTACTCTGCCGACAACGGTCCATATAGTCAAGGCTATGGTCTTCCCAGTGATCACGTAAGGTTGTAAGAGCTGGACCATAAAGAAGGCAGAGTGCTGAATGACTGATGCCTTTGAACTGTGGTGCTGGAGAAGACTCCTGAGAGTCCCTTGGACTGCAAGGAGATCAAACCAGTCAATCTTAAGGAAAATCAGCCCTGAATACTCGTTGGAAGGACTGATGCTGAAGTTGAAGCTCCAGTATTTTGGTCATCTGATGAGAGCAGCAGACTCGTTGGAAAAGTCCCTGATGCTAGGAAACATTGAGGGCAGAAGGAGAAGAGGGCATCAGAGGATGAGATGGCTGAATGGCGTCACTGATGCAATGGACATGAACTTGGGCAAACTTCGGGAGATGGTGAGGGACAGAGAGGCCTGGCGGGCTGCAGTCCACAGAATCCGACACGACTGGGCGACTGAACGACTTTCTGACAAACGTGTTGCTTGCTCTACCCATTCAGAATTGAGCCGCCAGAGGACCCGAGGCAACCCAGGAGGTCTGGAAACAGGAGCTTAAGGCACATTCTTAGAGGTCGTGGAGGAGGAGAAATGGACCCCGAAGAGGGTCAGTAAGAAGTCAGAGAGGTGAATAGTATGGAATAAGACGAGCATGCTGCGCTTAGGAGAAGACATTCCCTACAGGAAGGCAGGCATCTGGCACTGTCTTTAGCCTTGCATCCCTCCCAGTCCTCCCCAGGTGCACCCGTCTGGACGCTGAGTTTGGGCCCAGTGATGATGCATGCAGGACCGTAGAGGCGCCGGGTTCCGGCGGGGACCTCGGGCGCTAGGGGCGCAGAAGCGCAGCGGCGCCACCTAGCGCCCAGCCGGCGGCGGCGCCGGGCAAGCGCCTCGCTTTCTCCAAAAAGGAGCAAAGACGTGGAACCCAGAAGGAACACGTCTTTGGTGCCTGGAAAGCGTCGGCTGCGAAAGGAGGGCGACAAGAAGCGCAGGGATAGCCAGCCTGAGCCCTCCTTCTATTTCAAGTTGACACATATCCTTGCTTTCTTAGGTATTCTTGTAAAATACGGTTATTCGGCGCCACAGATTTCAAAATTATGATTTTTCTTTCTTTCCTTTGGCCCGGTCTTTGTTATTATTATTATTATTATTTTTAGGAAAACAGTAATTTTTGAATGACTTCGATGCAGTGTTTTGTTCTCTTGACTCAGCTCTTGAATGTAGGAGGTTGAGACTAGGTGAAATATTCCTGACACATATTTGTTGATGCCATATACTTTATTTTCTATTTGAAAGTTTCACTCGTTTTATGAGATACAATTGACATATAACGTTGGATTCGTTTTAGGTGTACACCGTAATGATTTGATATATGGATGTATTGCAAAATGATCACCACAACAAGCCCAGTTAACATACATCACCTCACATGTTTATAAACGTTTTTTTTTTTTGCCTTGCAATGAGCGCTTTTAAGAATTCCCCTCTTAGAAACTTTCAAATAGAGTTTGAACTTATTAAATATATTATTCAGATAACCTATATCTCTGTTATTTTTCTTCTGCTTGACCTATCAGTTTCTGAGACGTCTGCACTGTTTGCCTCTCGCACTGGAGACAATCTTGCTAGGCACACATATATTGTGTCTTCTTCATCTATTGCTTCTTTTATCAAGATGTATCATCCTCTTTCAAGCATATACAGAAGGAGGGAAAAGAATAAAACCAACCCTCCTGAATCTGTCATCTAGCTTCAACAACTCATGGTTTACTCTCATTTCATTTGTACCCCACAAAGTCTTCCACATCTCTTCTACTGGATTATTTTGAAATAAATGACAAACATCCATATCATTTTATTAGTAAATACGTTAGAGTCTATCTACAAGAGATAAGGAATTCTTAACTATAAATTTTTTTTGGTCACACCACATGGCATTCACGATCTTAAGTTCCTTGGCGAGGGATCGAACCTGTGCCCCCTGCAGTGGAAGCAGAGTCTTAACCACTGGACCTCCAGGGAAGTCTCAGTGAAATGGAGCAGGACCGTATATATGGTCCTTGCCCACCGCCCCCGCCACCCCCCGCCCCATCATGTCCTCTGCCTGCCTTTTGCCTAAAACTTTAGTCAAAGAATAAGTTTAATCAGAGAAGTGAGAAATGCTGAAACAAAGGAAAACAGTCAAAGGAGACGAAATAATAATAATGTAGTCACTAAGCATGGTCAAGGACCTTTAATTCTTTCTCATGGGCTGTAGATAATATTCTGAGCCATATCTTGTGAGCTGTCTTACAGATACCAAAACCCTAGGTGGAGAGATTAACTACATGATGATCAGACTGCACCCAGGACTTGAGCTGCCACAATTCTGAGAATTGACTGCAAAGAAATGGGAACAAGTGCACGCTGGCACTGAAGATTAACTAACTGTCCTAAAACAACCAAGATGATGCTAGGCAGACCACTGATGACCAATCTGAAGATAACTGTTACAGATGACTCTGCTGTTTCTACATGTAACCCCCCCCGCCCCGACTCTGTCTACAAAATTTTTCACCCCCTGCTTGTTGGAGGGGGGGAGTTAGCCTTTGGACAGATGTCCACCAGCCTCCTCCCAATTGCTGGCATCTGAAATAAAGCAAACTTTCCTTTTCACCAGCTTGGCCTGCTTATTGGCTTTTGAGTGGCGAGCAGCTGGACCTCCCCAAGCATACCTTTTGGTAACAGATTTTGGGGCCCAACATGGGGCTGGCTACTGCTGGCTTCTGTGCTTTCATGACACCTGGCTCTCCTGGGTCTTCCAGGGGAAAACTATGGCTATGATACTGTATTAGCCTGCTGCTCGGAGCTAGCCAGCCCCAGGTAGGGGATTTGGGGGACGTTCTTACCAGCTACTGAAACTATTTGTTTTGAGGATCCTCCCTGTTTCTCCCCTGCTTGGCACTGGCTGCCAATTTACACTTTTCTTGGTGGAATGGAAATTTGCATTTGGGGTGAGTGCCGACCTCCAAGACTGGGTAAGTCCACAGGTGTGCACATGGGCAGCCTTCCCATTTCTGAGTGCTAGTGCTATTTGGGCATTCTTGCTAGTTGGTTCTGACCTGTGTTTGATGTTGAGGATCATTTGTGAGCACTGATTGCTATTTGGGCACTTTTGCCAATGGTTCTGATGTCTGTCTGCCATTAAGGACCGTTTGTGAGCATGAGGCGCTTTTGGGCATTCTTGTCAATGGGTTCTGACATCTGACTATTGTTGAGGACCATTTGTGAGCACTGGGTGTCATTTGGGTATTTTGCCAATTGCTTCTGATATTTGACTACCGCTGAGGACCATTTGTGTCAGGGAAGTGTTTGGGACCCCTTACTGGTAACCTTTGGAGAGGGTTTATATAGATCTGTTGTTTGGTGTTTGAGTGTATTTCCATTTGTATAATTGGTACTCTTATTGCCGAATGTAAAATGGGAAATTCAGGTTCAACTCATTAAAAATTTTAGTTGTGAATTTATGACTAAAAAAGAAATAATTTTTTGGATAATGTATGGTTGTAGTATTCTTCAGACTCCAGAGAAGATTGGTTAAGATGAAAGTCTTGAAATTCAAAATACTGGTTCTTTTTGCATATGCAGTTAGGGAAATCTAACTTGATAAAACACTTTTTTCAGACCTTGAGAAACCAAAAATATGCCTAGGAGAAAACCTGAAGTTAACACTTATCATGTCCTTGAAATACAAACACAGTCCACATTGCCTGGAACTCTAGCTTTTGGTTAATTGTAAAACTTCAAGCTAAGGAAAAAGAAAAAAAAAAAAAAAAAAAGGAAAGCCTTTTAAAACTGAGTGTGTAATTTGGCTATTCTGATTATTATCCATAAAGTGATAAGCTTAATTGCAATGCCTAATTCATGAAATGTAAAAAGATAAAACAACGAGATCTCTGTTTGTCTGATGTTTATATGTCTCAATATGTATTTTCGTATTTTGATAATATCTCCAAGGTTAATTAGTAAAGGAACTCTATTTAATTGGCCTTAAAAAAATATAAGTACTTGTTACTGAAAGGTATGCGTTGGGGGTCCAGCTACTCGGCACTCAAGAGCCAGTAAACAGGCCAGGTTGGTGGAAAGGAAAGTTTGCTTTATTTTAGATGCTGGCAACTTGGGGGAAGGGCGGCAGACATCTGTCTAAAGGCAGACACACTCCCCTCTCCAACAAGCAGGGAATCAGTTAGGTTCAGTCGCTCAGTCTTATCCAACTCTTTTTGACCCCATAAACTGCAGCATGCCAGGCTTCCCTGTCCATCACCAACTCATGAAGCTTGCTCAAACTCATGTCCATTGAGTCGGTGATACCATCCAACCATCTCATCCTCTGTCATACCCTTCTCCTCCTGCCTTCAATCTTTCCCAGCATCAGGGTCTTTTCCAGTGAGTCAGTTCTTCGCATCATGTGGCCAAAGCATTGGAGTTTCAGCTTCAGCACCAGTCCTTCCAATGAATATTCAGGACTGATTTCCTTTAGGATTGACTGGTTTGATCTCTTTGCAGTCCAAGGGACTCTCAAGAGTCTTCTCCGGCACCACAGTTCAAAAGCATCAATTCTTTGGTGCTCAACTTTCTTTATAGTCCAACTCTCACATCCATACATGACTACTGGAAAAGCCATAGCTTTTACTAGACGGACCTTTATCAACAAAGTAATGTCTCTGCTTTTAAATATTCTGCTTAGGTTGGTAATAGCTTTTCTTCCAAGGAGCAAGTGTCTTTTAATTTCATGACTGCAGTCACCATCTGCAGTGATTTTGGAGCCCCCCAAAATAAAGTCTCTCACTGTTTCTATTGTTCCCCCGTCTATTTGCCATGAAGTGACGGGACCAGATGCCATGATCTTAGTTTTCTGAATGTTTGAGTTTTAAGCCAGCTTTTTCACTCTCCTCTTTCACTTTCATCAAGAGGCTCTTTAGTTCTGCTTTGTCTTCTGCCATAAAGGTGGTATCATCTGCATACTGAGGTTACTGATATTTCTTCTGGCAATCTTGATTCCAGCTTGTGCTTCATCCAGCCTGGTGTTTTGCATGATGTACTCTGCATATAAGTTAAATAAGCAGGGTGACAATATACGGTGATGGAATTCCAGCTGAGCTATTTCAAATCCTAAAATATGATGCTGTTAAAGTGCTGCACTCAATATGCCAGCAAATTTGGAAAACTCAGCAGTGGCCACAGGACTGGAAAAGGTCAGTTTTCATTCCAATCCCAAAGAAAGGCAATGCCAAAGAATGTTCAAACTACTGCACAATTGCACTCATCTCACATACTAGCAAAGTAATGCTCAAAGTTCTCCAAGCCAGGCTTTAACAGTACGTGAACCATGAGCTTCCAGATGTTCAAGCTGAATTTCGAAAAGGCAGAGGAACCAGAGATCACATTTGCCAACAGCTGTTGGATCATCAAAAAAGCAAAAGCAAGAGAGTTCCAGAAAAAAATCTACTTCTGCTTTATTAACTATGCCAAAGCCTTTGATTGTGTGGATCAAAACAAACTCTGAAAAATTCTTCAAGAGATGGGAATACCAGACCACCTTACCTGCCTCCTGAGAAATCTGTATGCAGGTCAACAAATGACAATTAGAACTGGACAAGGAACAACAGACTGGTTCCAAATTGGGAAAGGGGTATATCAAGGCTGTATATTGTCACTCTGCTTATTTAACTTATAAGCAGTGGGTGAGAGAATTTATAGGGAGTTGAGGGAGGCAACATCCAGAAACAGCACAGTCATCTCTAACAGTCATCTTCAAATTGGTCATCAGTGGTCTGCATAGCATCATCTTGGTTGTTTTAGGACAGTTAGTTAATCTTCAGTTCCAGGGTGCACTTGTTCCCGTTTCTTTGGGGTCAGTTCTCAGAATTGTGGCAGCTCAAGTCCTGCAGTTAACTTCTCCACCTGGGGTTTTAGTATTTATATGACAGCTCAATAGGATATGGCTCAGAATATTATCTCCAGCCCTTGAGAAAGAACTGAAGGTCCTTGACTGTGCCTAGTGACTACATCATCATTATTCAGTCTCCTCTGACTGTTTTCCTTTGTTTCAGCATTTCTCACTTCTCTGATTAAACTTATTCTTTGACTGAAGTTTTCCAAGGGCAAAAGGCAGGCAGAGGACACGGTGGGGGGGCGGCAAGGACCATATGGTTCTGCTCCGTTTCATACTTCCAGATCGAACAAATCTAAATTTACCTACTTTTGTCTCCTTGTAAGACCAAGAGGGAAACTAAAGATGTTTGGGTTTATTAAGCATATATATTGTACCACTGAAGAAAAATTGTGCTATAAAAAGTACATAGTTTTTGAGGTTATGAAATATGTTCTTAAGTTTGCCAATCAGAAAATGCTGGTGTAACATTTTCATTACTTGTTTCTTGGTTTTGTTAAAACTTTCAAGGGTTAAAAACTGTGATATGTAAAAATGATAAGTGAAGCATTTTGGTATGTAAAGCAAAAGATACCAAAACCCCAGGGGAGAAGTTAACTCCATGGTGACTGTACCCAGGACTCGAGCTGCCACAGTTCTGAAAACTGACCACAAAGAAATGGGAACAAGTGCACCCTGGAACTGAAGATTCACTTTCTCTCTCTTTAGTTGCTCAATCGTGTCCGACTCTTGTTGCCCTATGGATTGTAGTCCGCCAGGCTCCTCTGTCCTTGGGATTCTCCAGGCAAGAATACTGGAGTGGGTTGCCATTTCCTTCTCCAGAAGATTAATTAACTGTCTTAAAACAACCAAGGTGATGCTAGTCAGACCACTGATGACCGATCTGAAGATGACTGTTAGAGATGACGGTGCCATTTCTGGATGTTGCCCACCCCTGACTCTGCCTGTAAACTGTCTCACCCCTTGCTTGTTGGCGGTGGGGGTGGGTGGGGAGTCAGCCTTCAGACGGATGTCCACCACCCGCCTCTGCAGTTGCCAGCACCTGAAATAAAGCAAACTTTCTTTTCTACCAACCTGGCCCACTTATTGGCTTTTGAGTGGTGAGCAGCCGGACCCCCCATGAGTACTTTTTACCAAGACAGGGAATTCTTACTAAAACATAATCACAATACTGTTATCACTCCTGAATAATTTATAATAATTTCTTTGTTGCTGTTGTTCAGTCGCTCAGTCGTGTCCGACTCTTCGTGACCCAGTGGACTGTGGCATATCAGGCTTCCCTGTCCTTCACTGTTTCCCAGAGTTTGCTCCGATTCATATCCATTGAGTCACTGATGCCATCCAATCACTTCATCCTCCTTCTCCTCCTGCCCTCAATCTTTCTTAGCATCAGGTCCAATGAATTGGCTCCTTGCGTCAAGTGGCCAATAGTAATTTCTTAATATCATTAAATATCCAGAGTGTTCACATTTCCTAATTGTCTCATAAACATTTTGATTTTCTTTGCTCAAATTAGGATCCTAGTAAGATTCATATATTATGATTATTTATATGTTTTCAGTGTCCTTCAAAATTTTTTTAGTTCCCTGACCAGGGATTGAACCCAGGTCCTCCAGAGTGAAGTGCCTCCCACCTGGAGAAGGTCTGCAAATGAGTGCAGTGGCCCCGAGTATGTATGTGGTGTTCAAGGAGAAATTGTCTGCCAGGGTGGGGCTGGCCTTCCTGGACCAGGGATGCTGTGTACTTGAGAGTTGGGGTCAAACAATGAACTGTTGACAACTGTTCACAAAGGTCATGCTAGGATGACCCTTTAGGGGGTCATTTGCAGCTCTAGAGTCAGAGCAGACTTCCAGTTTTTAGAAAACAAGAAGATGCCCATTGGAGAGAAGCCTAGCTCTCATTATAGCATGTGACAGCACCCCGCAGGCTGCACGTCTCTGTGGCCTGCTTGTCTCCCCAGCATGGCCATGGGTGGATGTCTCGAGGATGGGGCCTGAGCCTTCCTCGTCTTTGCATCCCTGGCCTGTCACATCCGGAGTTTGCATCATGCTTAGAACAAGGAGGGGCAAGCAGAGACATGTTGAGAAGGGATGAGAAGGGGAGGAGGTTGGAGAGTGGCTGCCTGCAGGGACCACCAGGGATCTGGGAGCTGTAAGAGTGGGACGTGACGACGGCCCTGGGGAGGTTGAGGCTATTTTCAGGGGGTGAGAGTCAGGTTTTCTTGCCGTCTCATCAGGTGAGGGAGGCAGTGCTGTCGGAGCCAGGGGATGGCCAAGATTATCATTAGGGCCAAGGGACAGAAACTTGACAGGGTGAGGGAAAGGAGGGTGTGAGGAGTAGGCATAATCTGGGATGTGCGTTTCCTGGGCTGTTGGTCACTTAGTCACTCGACAGGCACTGAAGTTCCACTGAATGCAGAACACGATCAGACCTGCTGCGAAGACGCAGAGGAGGGAGGGGTTTTGGCCTTCAAGCAGCCCCCAGTGTGGGTGGGGAGACAACAGTCCCCCCAACAACAAAATGCCTGTAAAGGAGCCCCCTGTCCTCTGGTTTCTAACCTGCTCTCACCTGAGCCCCTTCAACCAGTCATGATCTTCTGTTTGGGGGGAAAGGTTGGAATCTATATACTTAACATCCAGTCAAAAGAAAGGGATAAAGAAAACCAGCGCTTGCTGCCAAGTCTTTCATCTTATTAGACGTGAAACCTTGGGGTGATGAGACAGATGCGGCAACTCTCGAGGAGTGCGTCAGAAGCATTGGAGCTGAGGGAATGCTTGCCTTGGCCTGGGGCTCTTCTAAACCAGTTCCGGTGGGGGGTGGAACTGAAAAACTTCACACACAGTGTGTAGTTGAGGACAATAAAGTTGGAACAGGTATGCTGGAGGAGCAGATCACTGCTTTTGATGAATGTGTGCTGTCTGTGGATGTGGCTGCCTTCAACAAGGTCTAAAACTCACGGTGGATCAGTGACCTTGAATAAAAGCTTGCAAGAAAAAACGCTGCTG
The DNA here is from genome assembly GCF_014754425.2 of Oryx dammah. NCBI lineage: Eukaryota > Metazoa > Chordata > Mammalia > Artiodactyla > Bovidae > Oryx > Oryx dammah. The sequence continues at coordinate 113,319,618 of NW_024070202.1, read as the reverse complement.
ACGTACCCCTTTAGTTTTGCCCTTTCTGTCTCACCATTATCCCAAGGTTCCACGTCTGATAAGATGGAACACTTAGCAGCAAATGCTGTTTTTTTGGTTTAATTGGCTTTTTTTTTTTTTTAATAATTCACAAAGTGGAGGCACTGTGAGGATTATAGAAGACAAATCGTCCGCAGTTCCACCGCCCAAATGTTACTATTGCTGTTCAGTTGCTCAGTCGTGTCCGACTCTTTGCGACCCCAGGGACTGCAGCATGCTAGGCTTCCCTGTCCTTCACTACCTCCTGGAGTTTGCTCAAGTTCAAGTCCACGGAGGCAGTTCAGTTCCATTCAATTCAGTTGCTCAGTCGTATCTGAGTCTTTGCAAACTTCCCTGTCCATCACCAACTCCCAGAGTTTACCCAAACTCATGCCCGTGGAGTCAGTGATGCCATCTAACCATCTCATCCTCTTACTAATGTGAAATAATGAACAGAGAAAACAGCTTTTGTAGCTGAGGTAGGTAGGACCAGTCGAAGACCCGGGACTCGGCCCCCTGCCCCGGTGTGCCCCGGTTCCCTGTGGGCAGATCCTGGAACTGGACTGGCCCGAGTGACTAAACTCTGAGCAGAGGTCAGGGACACAAAGCTAGGGTGGGGCGCAGAGGAGGATCCACTTGTTCAGCTTTCTTCAGCCCACAGTCCCCCAGATGGAACTCCACACCCACTGTATTAGTTCCTATTGCTGCTATAAATAAACCACAAGCTTAGTGACTTCAAATAACATGTTTATTCTCTTACAGTCTAGAGTCTACACAGCTGTGTTGCTAACGGCAGCTCTCAGGGACAATCCATCTCCTCGCCTTTTCCACCGACATCCCCAGCTTACTGTTCCTCCTCTGACTTTAGAGCCAGCCTCCTGTCTGACCCCTGCCTCTCTCGTTAAGGAAAAAATCCACTCCCCAATCCAACAGCAATATATAGAAGGTTTACGTTGAGAAATCCTTGTGATTATATTGAACCCACCTAGATAACCTAAGAGAATTTGCCATCTCAGGAGCCTTACCTTAATCACACCCGCTGAACGCCTTCATTTTGCTGGGTAAAGTGTCTATATTCACAGGTCACCAGGAGGTTAGGATGTGGGGGTGGGGTGAATCTGGTGCCTCCGTTCATCCTGGCCAGCTGCTATATCCCAGTAATCAGCAATAAGAGTTGCTTCCTTCTTCCTTCTCTTTTCCTTCTAAAATTTACTGTGCCTCACTCAGTCGTGTCTGACTCTTTGCGACCCCGTGGACTGTAGCCCACCAGGCTCCTCCGTCCATGGGATTCTCCAGGCAAGAATACTGGAGTGGGTTGCCATTTCCTTCTCCAGGGGATCTTCCTAACCCAGGGATCGAACCCGGGTCTCCCACGTTGCAGGCAGATGCTTTAACCTCTGAGCCACCAGGGAAGCACTTTTATTAAGTAGGGGCTTCTCAGGTGGCTCAGTGATAAAGAATCTGCCAGCCAGTTCAGGAAATGCAGAAGATATGGGTTCCATCCCTGGGTCGGGAAATCCCCTGGAGAAGGAAATGACAACCCACTCCAGTATTCTTGCCTAGAGGATCCCAGGGACAGAGGAGCCTGGGGGGCTACAGTCCATGAGATAGCAAAGGGCTGGACATGACTGAGTGACTGAGCACCATACATTCTTATGATTAAAAAAGAGAAATAACATAGCACGGGGGTGGGAGGTCATGGCACCGGGAACCTACTGGTCTGGGTCTGCACTGTGGCCGGGACACTCAGAGGCTCCCTCAACACCCAGAGGGAGAGAGGAGACCCTGCCCTCATTACTCTGCCCTCTCTCTCCCCCACCTCACTCCACCCTCTCCACTCTGGGTCCCCTCAAGCTTCCTTCATCCAAAAAGGAAGAAGCTCTCAAAGAAACCCACCCCCCAAATAGACAGGTTCCCCTGAGCAATCCTGCTCCATCCCATCTCTTTCACCCCATTTCTCCCCACCTCTTTAGGTGTCGTGGTTTGGACGTCTGTGTCCTGCCTGATGCCCAGTGTAATGGTGTTGGGAGGCGGGCCTTTGTGGGGTGCTTAGGTCATGAGGGTGGAGCCTCATGAATGGATTAGTGTTCTTATAAAACAGACCCCAGGGAGACCCCTTACCTCTCTGCCATGGGAGTATGCAGTGAAAAGTCAGAAGTCTTTGACCCAGAAGAGGGCTCTCACTTGACCTTGCTGACACCCTGATCTTGGACTTCCATCCTCCAGACCTGGAGGCAATAAACTTTTGTTGTTGATAAGCCACCCAGACCGTGGTACTATACAATGTTACAGAAGAACTCCGAAACTTTTCGGCCAACCCAATATTTCAGCAGCTCAAATGGACGAAGACAAAGGGGAACCACTTTTATTAGAATCATGTGTTATCTTTAAAGAGTGTTTATGAGGAAGACAACGGGTAACCACTTTTATTAGAATCATGTGTTATCTTTAAAGAGTGTTTATGAGTAAGTATATTTCTCTCTTTTCTTATACAAAGATTAGCATGCCATCTATTGTTCTATACCTGTTTTCTGAGCACATCCTGAAGCTCTTCCCTATCAGGACAGTGAATATCCCTGTACATACATACGTTTCTTTCATAGTCACCTACGATCGCATTGTGTGGGCATTGCAAGGTTTATTAAGATCTATAGGCTCTCTCCTGTAGATGGAGGTTTGGGTTTTTTTCCAGACTTTGCCAGTACAAACAGTTCTTCAGTAAATTGCCATGTACATCTATTTTTCCGGGATTTGTAGGTAGCTCTCCAGAATAACTCCAAGAAGCTGGATCAGTAAATCAAAAGGTAGAGGAGGCGGCAGTTTCACTGGATTTTTCCAGTGTCTTCCTGTGCTTGCATTACTTGGCATGCCCTTCAGTGACCCCTAGTCTCCTAGGAGGGAGCCATCAGCCTCAGATTCCTTACACTGACCTCACAGGCCAACCTAGTATTTTGGTGACTGTCATCTGCCATAGCCATTGAGGTCTTCTCTGGGGTGGAGACCAAGGCCTTGGGTTTCTCATCTGTGTGTGTTCCACATGCCCGGCCTGGGGAGTGGCCTCACCCACTGTGCCTCCCCCAGGAAGCTGCCCCAGAAGGGTTTATTGTCTATCCCTGGAGGAGGTGGGGTGCTTGGGCTTCAGGTGGGACTCAGTGGGGGGGCAGGGGCCTTCACACACCCCTGTAGGTTCCATTGTAGCTGAAAGAGGGAGGCTTCAAGCAGTCCCCCTCTCCCTCAGGCATCCAGCTCTGGGTGTAGGTGGAGCCGTTTTCCAGAGGTCGCACGATTATGAGGTCTCTGGACGCCAGGGACGGGTCCTCTGGGAAGAAGTTGAAGGGTCGGAGCAGGAAGCCCACGGAGTTCCCGGGCGTGGTCGTGTTGGGGATGTCCTCTGCGTGGGGAATGTGCAGGAAGCCCACTGTGACCCAGGCCACCAGGTCCTGCGGGAGAGAGGGGCGGGCCATGCTGAGGAGGCTCGGAGGGGGAGGGGTGGCCCGAACCCAAGCCCCACGTATCAGCAAGGGCCAATCTGGTGAACCCGGAGCTGGCTTTCCACCCGGTAAGCTGGTCCTTGCCCTCCTGGGACTCAGCAGGGGTCCTGGGACTGGACAGGGGTCCTGGGACCTGGCAGGAATCCTGGGACCTGGCGGGAATCCTGAGACTGAACAGAGATCCTGGGACGGGACAGGGATCTGTCTCAGGGTGGGGCTGGAAAAAGGCAGAGCTGGTACCTCATCTTCAATGTTCTCATTGTTGTGAAGAAACTCCTCAAAGACGACAGGTGGGTCCCAGGGGTCGTTCTGGTTGTATATGCTGCTGCTGCATCTCTCTGACTCCCGGTATTTGGTCACTGCCAGGGGGTACCTGTCCAGGCAGAGAAGCCACGTGACTCTGGGTTTCGGGGGCCTCCCAGCCCCTCCCAGGGAACACCGGCAGGGTCAACAAAGGGGGAAAGTGACTGCCTTCCCCTATATGCAGGATCATCCCCTGGGAGTTAGCCAGACTCACTCCGGGGCTCCGCAGGGGCTCTGCACACTCCATCCCCAAACACAGAGCCACACACCCAGGAACATGCATGCACACATACACACACACGTGCACACACCCAGATATAGCACTGGATAGATTCAGAATCTCATGGACAGAAACACAGACACACACAGATACAGGGGAACCCAGAGACACAGAGAGGAGCCTCCAGTCCTTGCCAGCCTCCTGGGCCTTCCTCACCTGGCCCAGGTGACAGCCTGCTCCTCTTGCCAGCCTGGGGGCAGCACTTGGTCGGCCATGGAGTGGATCTGCACTCGGTAGCTGCGCTGGTGGCCCCAGGGGTTCTGCTCAGGGCTAGTAAAAAGCAGGTATTTGGGCAAAGTCTGTCCGAAGCGGAAGGCTGCCTGGCGCTCCCGAGAATACCGCATCTGCTGGAGAGCCGGCTGAACCAGGCGGTGTCCTGGGCTCCAGGGGTTTGTGATGTTTTCCAGCTTCATCTGCAGGGTCTGGAAGCTATTCTTGGTGCCTGCGGGTGTACAGGGAAGGAGTTGGAGTCAAGCACCTGGAACTGAAACCTCCTCATTCCACCTTGGGCCCTCCATCTGGGACCACACCCAACAGCAGACCATGGACTGAAGGGGATGTTGGGGACAGGCACTGAGCCAGATGGCAGTGGAGGGAGGGGGCTGAGGAACTAGAAGACAGCTTAGAGTTGGCACAGCAGTGGCAGTGACTCCACCGTGACCCTGGGTAGTTCCTCTTGAGAGTGGCGTCCGAGCCTGTTTGCTGCAACTGTGGTCCCAGAGACAGGCAGCTGGCCTTTCCCCAGGGGGAGGGGCCATGTCAATGCCCTCTGGGTCAGGAGCAGACAAGGGGGGAGCAGGAGAAGCTGCCCAGCTGGTCCTGGGGGCCTGTTCTAACATGGCACTTGATATCAGGCCAAATCCTGTCATTATACCCATGCCATCTTTTAAGGCACGCATGCTCAGTCATTCAGTTGTGTCCAACTCTTTGCGACCCCATGGGCTGTAGCCCGCCAGGCTCCTCTGTCCATGGGATTCTCCAGGCAAGAATACTGCAGTGGGCTGCCATTCCCACTCCATTGGGGAAAAGATTCTCCAATCTTTTGTGGTGACACCACTAATTTGAGACACAAGGAGTATCCCCAATGACACTGCATCCACTCAAAGCTCCAGGCAGGGGCGTGTCTTACGCCTAGGCTTTATCCCTCCCCTGCCGTGTGCACACCTTTGCACAGGGTCCATCCTCCAAAGGCCTCAGTGCAGGGGCAGCCCCTGGCACTGTTCACGTCACCATTTTGCAGGGACACACAGGTTTCTGCAGGCCCTACACCTCCAGGCTGGGTAAACTTTCCTGACATTATGTCTCCATGGGAGACTCAGCACCATCATCTCCCAGGAGTGTGAGTTACTGTGGGGATGCAGACATTTGGCCAGGGGGTGGTCCCGAGCCCGGGTCCTACCTGCCACATCCAGGTCTACGCGGTAATGCACGAGGTGGGTGTGCATGTTGCCGATGAGGTGCGTGTGCAGGCGGGTCCCGTAGCGCAGCCCCTCGGGGGTGTAGAAGGTGGCATGGATATAGCCAGTGGCGTGCATCTTGGCCTCCATCACCCCGTTGGGGTAGAAGATGAAGTCCCAGATATAGTCATAGTTGTAGACCGTCGACGTGGTCCTTAGCACCAGCGCCTGACCCTTGAGCCCCGCATAGAAATTGAAGCCACCGTTGAAGTTGGAGTTAAAGTGCCGCCGGATGGGCACCCCCGTGGGCATCTCGAAGAGACAGAGGGCCCGGGGGTAGAGGACGGGGCCGTCGTCGTCGTAGTAGTGGAGGGCGTCCACGAAGGTGGCCGTCTCCGGGCAATCGATGCCAGGGGCCAGCTCATGAGTGACGCTGCCCAAGCCCCAGCCCACGTCCATGTACTTGGTCTGCATGCCGGCCGGCGTGTGTCCTCCGTACAGCGCCGCAGCCTCCTGCACGCTCACCTCGTAGGCTATGCGCTCACCGCCGAAGCGCACGTCCAGGACTTGCAGCCCCGAGGATGAGCGCAGGCGGAAGGAGAAGCTCCAGCCGGCGTAGTGCACTGTGCGGCCGTCCAGGCTGTAGCGCGCGCCCTGGGGCTGCACCAGGCGGGGGCCGCTCTTGGAGACGCCCAAGTCCCCGCGTAACTGGTAGGAGGAGAAGAGGGCCGCCTCAGGCAGGTTGGCTCTGTCCTTGCCCTTGGCGAGCGGGTCCTCCAAGACCACCGCGTCCACCTCTCCGTCGTCGTACTTCTGAGCCAGCTCCTCAGGGCTCTGGTAGAACCTCCCATTGTACCAGACCCGCTCCACCGTCCAGTCCCGGGGGTTCGGGCTTCCGTGGTCCAGCAGGAGCTCCACCCCAGTGGGGTGCAGGAAGTAGCCTTCGATTTGCCGCTGCAGGATGAACCAAGAGCGGCGCTGGCCGGAAGCCACGCCCCGGGGCGCCACGTCGGTGAAAGTCAGGCACCGCTGGGAGCAGTTTCCGAACACAGCGCCCGCGGTGCGCCGGAAAAACGCGCTCAGGGGCTTGGTGGCCTCCTCCAGGGTGTGACTCAGAAGGGCGTACTCTGCCTTGGAGATGGGCCTGGAGGCCCAGGAGGCCTGGTGCCTGGGCCTAGGCGGCAGGTGTCGGAGGTAACGGGGCCTTGGCAGCGGCCCCACGGCAAACTCGGTGATGTTGGGCTGCTCCTGGGCTCCAAAGAAGATGACGGCTCGCGCCTCCCGAACGGGAGGCCGGTGGCCTTTATCCAGAAACTTGAGCACGTGTTGCTTCTTGGGCAGCAACATCTCAATGAGGAACACGGAGTTCTTGGCCACTGTCAGCGTGTTGGACGGCTCCAGCCTCAGCTCCTTCCGAGACCAGAGGAAGCTGTGCACGGCCTTGAGCTCTTGGGCGCTCAGGTCCGCAAATACCCTGCCCTTGTCGCCGGGGGTCCGCGGGGCGCCCTCTGCCGCCGCCAGCGTCTGCAACACCAGGATAGCAGCGCCCGCCCAGCCGAGGGCCAGGGCCTCCCGCCCCATGGCTCTGGAATGCAGCAGGGGAGATGAGCTTGGCAGTTTTGTGGGAGGAAGTGAGTGTCCCCCAGGTTGGGTCTTGGATTACCCTGGCCCTTGACCTCATGGTTTTCCCACGGACTCGCCTCCTGGCTTGCAGTCCTCCGATTTGAATTCTGCTCTCTCCTCCCTGGTCTGTAACCTTCCTGGTCTGTAAACTCTTTTAGTCCCATGGATGCTCTTACCTGTGCAGACTCCTCCCCTCCTCTGTGCCTTATCTCTGCGGGGCAGAAGCGCTATCTCTCCAGCTTTAGGTCACTCAGATATTCACAGTGCCTCTCCCCCCAAATGCTACAGCATGCTGGCTGTGCCATGGGTGTTGGCAGCAAAACTGTGTTGGGTCAAAACAGTGTTTTTGATTCAACACAATGTTTTTTATACGGATAAAATTTGAAATGTAGTGTGGAAGTTCAAAGAGTCAATGGTTCTAGTGCTGATACACGCTACCCCTAGGATCAGCTGTGTGACCTTGGGCAGCTTGCTTAAACTCTCTGGGCCTCCATTCTCACAACAGTGAAATGGAAAATAACAATACAAGTACCTACTTATGGAATTGTTAGGAAAAATCAGTCGGACAATAAGGATAAAGCATTTAGCACAAAGCCTACTTTCTAGGAAGCACTTGAGAAATGCAAACTACTCATCTTTTTTTCCAGTAGTCATGAAGAATGTGAGAGTTGAACTGTAGAGATGGCTGAGTGCCAAAGAACTGATGCTTTTGCACTGTGGTTCTGGAGAAGACTCTTGAGAGTCCCTTGGACATCAAGATCAAACCTGTCCGTCCTAAAGGGAAATCAACCCAGAATATTCATTGGAAGGACTGCTGCTGAAGCTGAAGCTCCAATACTTTAGCCATCTGATGCAAAGAGCTGACTCATTGGAAAAGACCCTGAAGCTGGGAAAGACTGAGGGCAGGAGGAGAAGGGGATGACAGAGGATGAGATGTTTGGATGGCATCACTGACTTGATGGACATGAATTTGAGCAAGCTCTGGGAGATGGTGAGGGACAGGGAGGCTGGCGTGCTGCAGTCCATGGGGTCGCAAAGAGTCGGACACGACTGAACAACAATATGAGGATACACTCTGGTGTCAGAATGTTTAAACTTATGAGTCACGTAGAGTGATTTGACTGGTTCAGTTGTAGACCTGTGCCCACACAGGTGAGGGGGAGAATGGGGTGGCTGGCCCTGCCAAACTTCTTTGGCCTCTTCAGTGATGCCCCACAGTTGTGACCACTTGGCCACAGGCCAAGTTGTGACCTCAGGCCAAGGCCATGAGGAGGGCACCTCAGGATGTCATCATGCCAGGGGGCAATTCAAGATGATGTTCTTTTCCCTTCCATTGTGAGGGGAGACTGTGGCCAGGGTCTCATGGCGCACCCTCTGGAGCTGACACTACAGTCTTGACCTCCCATCCTTGGTGGGGAGTTTCGGGGACTCGTGTGATCTTCTCTCCAGCCTGAAGGGGTGGGGAAGCTCTCAGGGTTGCTAAGTGAATCCAGAGCAGAAAGATAAGCAATGAGTTCTTGTTCTACTATTAAGTTTTGGTCCAGCCTAGTTTCTTTTTTAAACTAGACTTGACTTGGAAAAGTTCTAAGTTCATAGCAAAATTGAGAGAGATGTACAGAGAGATCCTGTATGCCTCCTGTCTCCTCTCCCTCCTCACATAACCTGGCCCACTAACAGCATCCCACACCAGAGTGGTACCCTTGCTACAGTCTGTGGCCCTACCGTGATACATCATTGTCACCCAGTAATTTACATGAGGATTCACTCTGGGTGCTGTACATGCTGTGGGTTTTGAGAAATGTGTAAAGACTTGTATCCATCTTTATGGACCATACAGAGCAGTTTCAGGGCCCTCAACATCCTCTCTACTCCAGCTCTTCACCCTTCACTTCCTTCCCTGACCACTGATCTCTTTACTAACCCGGGCGACCACTGATCTCTTTACTGTCTCCATAGTTTTGCCTTTTCCAGAATGTCATGCCGTCAGGGTGATAACAGCATGCAGCCCTTTCAGACTGGCCTTTTTGGCTCGGTAATATGCATTTATATTCCTCCATGTCTTTTTGGTATCCAAGCCCCTTTTGTCTTAACCTCTGATGAAATTAAATTTATATTTTAAGGCAGGACAAGAAAAAATTAAACATAGAATTTCCTTTGGTTTGTTCGGGCCTCTTCCCGCCCATACTCCCTAACATGCCATATGTGTCTGCAGTATGCATTAACCAGAGCTCCTCAAAGATGGGGGTGCCCGCTGGACAGTAAAGATCCATTTTTTTCCCTTCTTCTGATGCCAGCAATGTAACCTCTTAGAAGATCACCGTTCTTTCCCAGCTCTATAGGGGCCATGGTGACTTGTAGCTTGCTTTATATGTGCTTACCTGGACTATGTATCTTTGGTGAACTTAATGTAAAATATCAATATATTATTTTGATGTATGATCCCTTTGTCTTGAAAATGTATAAGACCGTGCCTTCAACTTCCAAAAAATGGAACAGTTCTCAGAGCTTTCTGAGAATCTTCTTCCAGGGTTATAATCCTCTGTTTAACTCAATTTAAATCCCCCCTTTTTCTTCTTAACTTGGTAGTTAATTGAATTTTCATCGACATTTTCTTGGCACAGTTGGCAGTCTATCAGAGGTACCTGGAGACCACCCTAAACTGAAGCTCAGTACCAGCTTCAAGACTCTTTGAGTCTCACCCAATTTTTGGTATTCTTCAGGTGCTTTGGTGAGGTCTCCTGATATCCAGACATCATTGCTTTAAATGATGTCCTGAATTTTACTGGACCTATTTTTCATTCTCTTTCTTTAAGAAAAAACTTTTCTTGGCTGTGCTATGCAGCATGTGGGATTTTAATTCCCTGACTATAGATCAAACCCGTGCCCCTTACATTGGAGGCACAGAATCTTAACCACCTGACCACCAGGGAAGTCCCTCGAGCTGTTTTTCTTGGGACTTTTCTGTTTTTCTTGGAGTCCTAAAGTGGGTAACTATACGTTTCCTAGGCAGGAGACCTGGGGGATATTCTTAGGTGGGGGTCCAGGGGAAACTTTGGCATAAGCCAGGTTGGCTATCCTTAAAGATTTGGCTTAAATTGGAAAGATTATGTATATATGGTCAGGACAAACTTGTTTGCCAGTGAAATGAAGACCGAGCCTGCTCAACTCCAAAGGGAAAAGGACGTCTGCTCCTTCCGGCCACAAGGTGCTTCCAGGTTGCTGAGAACATAGCGGAAGTGTTTGAGGATCTATCCTCGTGATGTGTAATGAGCCCACAGAGGGTCTCAGTATAATCATTAAAAAATCCTGCTTGCTGGGCAGGCATAACAAAGGCTGATCATCTCGAGTTCCAAGCACCCAGGGCAGTTTTAGACTGTTAGAGGGAGGAACCAAGACATGTAAGAGAGTCAAACCGACCTGGGATAACTCCTTGGGCAGCTAGACTCAGAGGCAGCATGAATTCATGTAATTGGAACAAAGCTGATGCTTGCAGGTACTAATCTTCACTCTTAAATGGCCAGGATGGAGCTTTGTTGACATTCTAGAAAAAGCCAGCTTGATAAAAGACATTTTCAAAATTCTGACCCTGAGAGAATAAAAATATTCCTCAGAGGATGCTTGAAGGAAGTTATAACTCATACTATGTCCTTGAAACATAAACATAGCTCACATCACCTGAGATGATAGCCTTAGCTCAATTAGTAGACCTTAAAACTGAAAGGAGAAAAGAAAAAGGAAAGAGGCTTTTAAAAACTCAAGTAGGAAACTTATGACATCTCTATCTGTGTCTGTCTGGATATATTTGTCTGTGTGTACATTATAAATATGGTCCCTACCTCTGTATGTATAGTGTTATCAAAATTAATTTGTAAAAGAGCTCTATTTGACTTAAAGGTAAGTGCTTACCTTTAAGTCAAATCAAATATTTCTAAATGTAGCTTTAGCCCACTTCTTAAAGGATCATGTGATCCAGGATTAACTTTTAATGACTAAAAACCAGTTTAAATTGGTAGTTTAATTAATACAGACATGTCTTTAGAGTCTCACCATTAAGTATAATACTTTCATTGTACCTTAGCTTACTGAAAATCGATAAACTCATATTATTTCTGTTCCAAAATTTGTAATGAGATAATTAATGGTATGATGATAGTTTCATAAGTAATAGAAGAGAGATAAGGGGATAAAGCCTTTTGGGTAAACTTTTTTAACATAATATGTTTTATGATGTGTCTACCTAAGAACACTCTTGATGAAAGTGAAAGAGGAGAGGGAAAAAGTTGGCTTAAAGCTCAACATTCAGAAAGCTAAGATCATGGCATCTGGTCCCATCACTTCATGAGAAATAGATGGGGAAACAGTGGAAACAGCATCAGACTTTAGTTTTTTGGGCTCCAAAATTACTGCAGATGGTGATTGCAGCCATGAAATTAAAAGACGCTTACTCCTTGGAAGGAAAGTTATGACCAACCTAGATAGCATGTTGAAAAGCAAAGACATTACTTTGCCAACAAAGGTCCGTCTAGTCAAGGCTATGGTTTTTCCAGTAGTCATGTATGGATGTGAGAGTTGGACTGTGAAGAAAGCTGAGTGCCGAAGAATTGATGCTTTTGAACTATGGTGCTGGAGAAGACTGTTGAGAGTCCCTTAAGGAGATCCAACCAGTCCATCCTAAAGGAGACCAGTCCTGGGTATTCATTGGAAGGACTGATGCTGAGGCTGAAACTCTACTACTTTGGCCACCTCATGCAAAGAGTTGACTCATTGGAAAATGTAACACTTTAAATGTAACTTTAGATCCCTCCCTGATGCTGGGAGGGATTGGGGGCAGGAGGAGAAGGGGACGACAGAGGATGAGATGGCTGGATGGCATCACCGACTCGATGCACATGAGTTTGGGTGAGCTCCGGGAGTTGGTGATGGACAGGGAGGCCTGGCGTGCTGCAGTTCATGGGGTCGCAAAGAGTAGGACATGACTGAGCAACTGAACTGAACTGAACTGATCCTAAGAACAATTTCTCCAGACTTCTGATGACTTGAAACTTCAGGGTTCTGCTAAATTAAATGAGAGAAATTCTTTGAATGTCTAGATCATTAAAAAATTATTTATTTGGCTATACTGGTTTTTAGTTATGGCATGTGGGGTCTTTAGTTGCAGCTTGTGAGATCTAGTTCCCTTGATCAGGAATCAAACTTGGGCCTCCTGTATTAGGAGCATGGAGTCCTAGCCACTGGACAACCAGGGAAGTATGTAGATCACTGTTAATAAGATAAAACACTGTAACATTAATTGCTAAAGGAGTCTGTTTTAACCTACTTTTGACCTGTTATTCCAGGGAGACTTAGTGTTTGAAACTGTTAATAAATATATTTTGTGCTTTATTGAAAGATTGTGAAATGGCATATATTTCTAGAAATTAATTTTTAAAAGGGAACCTTCAGCAAAGAGTTTTAGGCATGGTTAAGACTAAGATTAGATTTAATTAAATAAATGAATTTTAATATTAAAGATGAAATGATATAAAATAGACCTGTTTTCTCTGTTGTGAGGACAAAGTTTTGTTTTGAAGTATTGATCTGCTTCTGCTTTTGGTAAGAGATTACAAAGTTTCTTTACCAGTAACTTCCTACACTTGCCTTTGAAATCTTTTGTTGTCATTTTATTAAGAATTTTATGAATAAATATTGTTTAGCAGTTACTTATGATCCTACTTGGTCAAACACTTAAAACCTCTGATATCTTTAACAAACTTTCTCAAATCAAACTTTAAATGAAATTCTTTTGACTGCTAGCTAACTTTGGGATACTTCAGAGGGCTCCTGAACATCTCAAAGAGGGATATTAAAATAATTTGGCTTATTTGTTCTATTAAATTGCATGGGAAACATTGTCAAATGAGTAACAAAAAATCTTCTAAAGCTCTATTTTATAGGTAAATATTATTAATATAAAAGTTCTAGAAATTATATGGAGTTCCTAAAATTTGAAACGTCCTGGTGTGCTGTCACTCATATTTCTAGTTATTGTCTTGAAATGTTGTATGTCACAACAATTTCCTTGACAGTTGCATTGTGATTGGGTCTTTAACCATGCTTTTCAAGTCTTCTTTCATTTATAGACGGTTATGGTCTTAATCTGATGCTTTTCAAAAATGCCTGTAGGGAGATTTTCTGCTCCCTAACTAAGTTAGACTCGGTAGCGAAAGGACTTCCACCTTGTATGAGGGTTATTTTAGAAACAGCTCTCTCACATAAGCCTGCTGAAGACATAGTAATAGGGTCTCCTTTAACTGCTCATGTCCCACCTTCAGTTGAGTCTCTTCTAAACTCCTGCCACACTCAGCACAATTCTGTAAGCCAGCTAACTTTTTAAGAAGTTGTTGCTTTCTCTTCCCAATACTACCTTGGTTTGATGTAATAGCATTAACCTTGCAACTTCGCTTCCAGAACCACAGGAAGAAAGCAACTATGATCACATCTTGTTAGCGGTTTATCTTCTTGCTCCCAGGAATGACTTATAAGAAGCCCCTATTGATAAGGCTGATCTAATTTACAGATAGGTCCTACTTATGGGATGAATGGGACATTATCAAGCCAGATATGCAACAAGATCCACAATGGGCATAATTGAAAACTTTTATTTACCAGAAACAAAGTCAGCACCACAAGCCAAATTAACTGCCTTAACTCTAGCGTGTCAGCTAGCTAAAGACCAGGTAACAAATATTTATACTGATGTTCGGTATGGTTTTTGAGTGGCACACAACTTTGGAATGCTATGAAAGCAATGAGGTTTTAAACCTCATCACAACATCTTATACAAAAAATAGAAAACAGGTTGAAGTCATTAATCAGGATCAGTTCAGCTCAGTCGCTCAGTTGTGTCTAACACTTTGTGACCCCATGGGCTGCATGATAATGGATTAATGGATAAGTGGGTTAATCATGATACAACTGCCAGAACAGCAATTATGAAAACAACAGAGCATTTCAAATTTGGCACTGTGAAGGCTGAAGGAAATCAACTTGCTGATGTTGCAGCCAAATGGGCAGCTTTAAATATTCATCCTGTCCAGCCTCCAGAATGTCCACTGCTCTCTGTTAACCCTGCAAACTCAATGAAAAATTTATTTCTATGGGCTTAAAAAATTACCACTAAAGAAGAGAGGCAGATTAGGCAACAAAAAGGGGAAATTTTGGCCCCACCACACAAATATGGGTTAGACCCGATAAAACAAAAAATAGTTTCAATAGACATATGTGTGGTTAGTCATTCAGTTGTGTCCAATTCTTTGTGACCCCATGGACTTTAGCCTGCCAGGCTCCTCTGTCCTTGGGATTTTCCAGGCGAGCATACTGGAGTGGGTTGCTATTTCCTTCTCCAGGGGATCTTTCTGATCCAGGCATCGAACCTGAGTCTCCTGTGGCTCCTGCATTTCAGGCAGATTCTTTACCTGCTGAGCCATCAGGGAAGCCTTGTGCCTCTCTATGTGCGTTCAAAACTCCACCTAAAATAATGATGCCCGAATGGCTATTGATCATATCTATTATTCAGTATAAAATAGTGACCATACACAGTGCACATACAGAGAAAAACTGGCATAAGTCCCACTGTACCACTTAGAGTTGACTGTCAGCCTGCGGCAAGTATTCTACTAGCCTAACCCCTTAAAAGGTAAGAAGGAACTGGGGTATTAAGACGGGGCATTGGGCAACATGATTGATAGATCCAGGGCGGGGAAGCAACCACCATGGTACCGGGGGACCAAATACTGGCTCACCTAATGCTTTCTATCAAAAGATTAATGATCAAAGCGGGGGTGGGGATGATGAGATAACATTTGCATTTCAAACCAGGACAAGAAAAAATTAAACATAGAACTTTCTCTCTGTGTTTCTTTTTTGCCTCTTCCCTCTCTCCCTGACTCCCCAATGTGCCAGGTGTGTCTCCATTATTCATTAACCAGAGCTCCTCAAAGATGGGAGTGCCCGCTGGACCGTGAAGATCCATTTTCCCCTTCTTCTGATGCTAGCGATGTAACCTCTTAAAAGATCACTGTTCTTTCCTAGCTCTGTAGGGGCCATGGTGATGTGCAGCTTGCTTTATATGTGCTTACCTCGACTATGTATCTTTGGTGAACTTTTTGTAAAATATATTATTTTGATGGATGATCCCTTTGTCTTGAGGATATGTATGACTGTGTATTCGACTTCTAACAAGTAGAAGAGTTCTCAGAGCTTTCTGAGAATCTGCTTCCTGGGTTATAATCCTTGGTTTAGCTCACATAAAATCCTCCTCTTTTTCTTCTTAACTTGATAGTTAACTGAATGTTCATCCACAGTTCTTATCCCCAAATTGCCTTCTGCTCTGCTAAGGAGAGAGATGTGGAAGAGACCTGTGGTCCTGTAACCTGAGCTTGGCCATTCATTTAACCTTTCCTGGTACAATCCTCGGTTGCAGTGTCCAGATGGGCGGCGGGTGAGGTAGACGATGGCAATGAAGCCGTGGCAGAAGGGAGAGCTCAGTGGCGAGTGAGACCTCCACGCTGGGAGATACAAAACATACCCTCTCCTGCCCACGGCTCATCTCCAGCACCTGGAGAACAGCGGCCACCTGCTGGCTGCACCTGTCCCATCTCAGCCCTGGGTGGTGTGTGCCTTGGAGTGGTCCTTCTGGGCTCTCACCCCTCCCTTTGGCCCCCCACCTCTTGTGTCTTTGTTTCTGCTGACCCCCCACTCCATGTCCATCTTCCCTCACTACCCCCCTCCCCTCCCCAGTTCACCCTTGCTTGGCTCTCCCCAAATACCCTCCCCCGCCCAGAACATACCTGTGTGCTCAGCTCTGGGCTCACCTCTGCTGCAGCCTTTGTCTCTGACTCCTTGAACTTTATGGCTGGACCTTGCCCCGGGGGGAGGGACGGGGTGAGGCTTGTGCTGACCAAGGTGGTGACCTACGGCTCAGGAAGCTCCGCAGTGGGAAGGGGCAGCGCACGAGGAAGTATGTGGGTCTCTCACGGCAGTGGCCCAGCAGCCTCCTGTTACCCCAAGTTCCGAGTATGGAAACTCCCCAGTCTTTCACCACCTCAGCAGCTGTGTCCACTTCTGTTTTCCCCAAAACACCCATGCCATCGATAATTCCCTGTCATTCTTCCTGCTGAAGCAGCGCTTTTCACAAGAGTTGCCTGTGTATTCTCCACTATGATCTGCATTGGACCATAGTCTGTTAGAGTAGGTGGTGAGTTTCAGAGGTCAGAGATAAAGACAAGGAGAAATTTACTAGCAAGTACTTGCCAATGCGGGCTTCCCAGGTGGTTCAGTGGTAAAGAATCCCGCGATGCAGGAGACTTGGGTTTGATCCCTGGGTCGGGAAGATTCCCTGGAGAAGGAAATGGCAACCCAGACCAGTATTCTTGCCTGGAGAATCCCATGGGCAGAGGAGCCTGGTAGGCTACTGTCTGTGGGATTGCAAAGAGTCAGACATGGCTGACTGACTGACTTTCACTTTCATACAGTTTATGAGGTTCTCACGGCAAGTGTACTGGGGTGGTTTGCCATTCTCTCCTCCAGTGGATCACGTTTTGCCAGAACTCTCCGCTATGATCCGTCCATATTGGGTGGCCCTACGTGGCATGGCTCATAGCTTCATCAAGTTACAGAAGCTCCTTCACCACGACAAGGTCTTGATACTTGAATGAGGTCAAGAAGCAACAGTTAGAACCCTGCATGGAACAACTGATTGGTTCAAGATTGAGAAAGGAGTGTGACAGGGTTGTCTGCTGTCACCGTGTTTTTTTTTTTTTTTTTTTTAACCTATATGCTGAACACATCATGAGAAATGCCAGGCTGGATGAGTTACAAGCTGGAATCAAGAAAGGTGGGAGAAACATCAACAACCTCAGATATGCGGATGATACCATTCTAATGGCAGAAAGCGAAGAGGAATTAAAGAGCTTCTTATGAGGGTGCAGGAGGAGAGTGAAAGAGCCGGCTTAAAACTAAATATTAAAAAAAGGAAGATCATGGCATTCAGCCCCATTCAGTTCAGTTCAGTTCAATTCAGTCACTCAGTTGTGTCCGACTCTTTTTGACCCCGTGAATCACAGCACGCCAGGCCTCCCTCTCCGTTACCAACTCCCGGAATTCACTCAAACTCACATCCATTGAGTCGGTGATGCCATCCAGCCATCTCATCCTCTGTCGTCCCCTTTTCCTCCTGCCCCCAGTCCTTCCCAGAGTTAGGGACTTTTCCAATGAGTCAACTCTTCCCATGAGGTGGCCAAAGTATTGGAGCTTCAGCTTCAACATCAGTCCTTCCAATGAACATCCAGGACTGATCTCCTCATTGCAAATAGAAGGGGAAGAGGTGGAGGTAGTGACAGATTTCCTCTTCTTGGGCTTTAAAGTCACTGCGGATGGTGACTGCAGCCAAGAAAACAAAAGACAAACTTAGTGTGTTGAAAAGCCAGATACATCACTCTGCTGACAAAGGTCTGTAGTGTCAAGGCTATGTCAAGGCTATGCTCTTTCTGGTGGTCATGTATGGTTGTGAAAGCTGGATCATAAAGAAGGCAGAGCGCCGAAGAATTGGTGCCTTCAAACTGTGGTGCTGGAGAAGACTCCTGAGAGTCCCTTGGACTGCAAGAAGATCCAACCAGTCAATCATCTTAAGGGAAATCAGCCCTGAATACTCGTTGGAAGGACTGATGCTGAAGTTGAAACTCTAGTATTTTGTTCATCTGATGGGAACAGCTGACTCATTGGAAAAGTCCCTGATGCTGGGAAAGATTGAGAGCAGAAGGAAAAGAGGGTGTTAGAGATGAGATAGCTGGATGGATGCAATGGACATGAACTTGGGCAAACCTCAGGAGATAGTGAGGGGCAGAGAGGCCTGGCGTGCTGCAGACCATGGGGTTACAAAGAGTTGGATATGACTGGGTGACTGAACAACAACAAAATTAACTATCCAGAATAGGCAAATCTATAGAGACAAAAGCAACTACAGAAGCAGTTGCTTCAGGCTGGGGAGCACAGGTTGTGTAAATGGTGCTACCTAGTGGGTATAGGATTTCTTTTAGAAGTGATGAAAATGTTCTAAAATTGACTGTGGTGAGGGCTGCACATATTTGTGAATATACTAAAACCTACTGAGTTATTCACTTTGTGGGTGAATTGTATAGTATGTGAATGATATCTCAAAAAGCTTTTTTAAAAAATAATGAGAGGGACTACTATCTAGAAACACACACAAAACTCCTAAAAAATCAGTGAGAAATAGGAAATCGTTCCTATTTCTTCACATGAGTGAAGAATCTCAAGGGCATGTGATAAGCTTCCCATATGTAGCAGTTATTGGTGGTTTAGTTGCTAAGTTGTGTCTGACTCTTGTGACCCCATAGACTGTAGCCCACCAGGCTCCTCTGTCCATGGGATTCTCCAGGCAAGAATACTGGAGTGGGTTGCCATTTCCTTCTCCAGTAGTAGTAGTTATTAGAGCAGTGCAAATTATTCAACAACGAGATGTAGTTTTGTACCCATTGTTGGCAAGAATGAGAAAGCCACATGGCATAGAGGATGCCACATGTTGGGAGATGTAGGGAAATAGGCTTGTGGGAGGGAATACTGATCTTAAAGGGCTTCTGGAATGCCATCCCCAGTATGTGGGCACATCACAGCAGAAACAGCCTTGGGAGCAGGTACCACTGCAGGGCTTGTTCCTGGAGGGTGAAGAATGGTGAGGCTACCACTTACTTTTGTGTGGGCAAGGAGGGAAGGTGAATGAGTGTGCATTTCACATTTTTATTTGAGTACACAAAAGGTCCATAGAAAGATAATAATCTTGCAGAGTAGCACAGAACAGGGGCTTCCCGGGTGGATCAACGGTAAAGAATCTGCTGTCAGTGCAGGAGATACAGATTCAATCCCTGAGTCAGGAAGATCTCCTGGAGAAGGGAATGACAATCCACTCCAGTATCCTTGCCTGGAGAATTCCATGGACAGAGCATTCTGATAAGCCACAGTCCATGGGTTGCAATGAATCGGATATGACTGAGAGACTAACAGTTTCCCTTTTCACCACTTTCCCCCAGTTCACTGCAGTCTCTGCCTGCTGGTCCTTTCTGTATGTGACCTTGACTTCTGAGGTGCAGTTCCTCCCCTCTTGGTGTTAATGATTGGTGACAGCTACAGATAACACTTGAGCAAAGATCCTCTAAGTTCTGGGCTGCCCTCCCCCTTAAAGGGGCAGAAGCAATGGCTTTGGGAATGACAATGTTGTAGGAACAGGATGTCTCGTCTTGGGGAGGGGCAGCATGACAGGTGAGGCTGGATTTGGTGTCTGTGATTAGTGAGCCAGAGCTCACAGCTCACAGCTTTCCCCTTGCTCACTTTTGATAGTTTGTTTTCAGAGGAGTCAACACATTAGCCATCATGTGGAATAACCCGGGGTGTTTCCATAAAACCAGCAGAAAGAAATTGTTCGGCAGGTGCTGCCCCAGCTAAGTCACCAGGTTAGCTCTCTAGACTAATGAAGCCACCATCACAGGTTTCATCCCTGGTTAGGGAAGACTGGTTCACAAAGAGAAAAGTCTACTGTTTTCATTGGGAGTCCTGGAATTATTTGGTCTCCCAAATCACTGCAGATGGTGACTGCAACCACGAAATCAAAAGATACTTGCTCCTTGGAAGGAAAGTTGTGACAAGTCTTTTTGCTGTTGTTGTTGGTCAGCTAAGTCATCTCTGACTCTTTGCAACCCCATGGACTATAGCACACCATGCTTCCCTGTCCTTCACTATCTCCCAGAGTTTGCTCAAACTCATGTCTGTTGAGTCAGTGATGCTATCCCACTATCTCATCCTCTGTTGCTCCCTTCTCTTGCCCCCTATCTCTCCTAGCATCAGGGTCTTTTCTAATGAGTTGGCTCTTTGCATCAGGTGGCCAATGTACTGGAACTTCAACTTCAGCATCAGTCTTTCTAATGAATATTCAGGATTGATTTCCTGTAAGACTGACTGGTTTGATCTCCTTGCTGTCCAGTGTTAGTCACACAGTCGTGTCTGATTCTTTGTGACCCCAGGGACTATAACCCACCAGTCTCGTCTGTTCATGTAATTCTTCAGGCAAGAATACTGGAGTGGGTTGCCATTTCCTTCTCCAGGGGATCTTCCCAACCCAGGGACTGAACCTGGGTCTCCTGCATTGCAGGCAGAATCTTTACCAACTGAGCGACCAAGGAGAGGATGGACTGGTTTGATCTCCTTGCAGCCCAAGGGATTCTCAAGAGTCTTCTCCAGCACCACAATTTGAAAGCATCAGTTCTTTGGCCCTCAGCCTTCTTTATGGTCCAATTCTCACATCCATACTTAACTACTGGAAAAACCATAGCTTTGACTATGCAGACCTTTGTCAGCAGAGTGATGTCTTTGCTTTTTAATATACTGTCTAGTTTACTCATAGCTTTTCTTCTAAGAAGCAATTGTCTTTTAATTTCATGGCTGTAGTCACCATTCGAAGTGACTTTGGAGTCCAAGAAAATAAAATCTGTCACCAGTTCCACTTTACTCCTTCTTTTTGCCTTGAAGTGATGGGATTGGATGCCATGATTTTCATTTTTTGAATGTTGAGTTTTAAGCCAGCTTTTTCACTCTCCTCCTTCACCCTCATCAAGAGGCTCTTTGGTTCCTCTTTGCTTTCTGCCATTAGAGTGGTATCATCTGCATATCTGAGGTTGTTGATATGTCTCCTGGCAGTCTTGATTCCAGCTTGTGCTTCATTCACCCCAGCATTTCACATGATGTAATCTTCATGTAAGTTAAATAAGCAGGGTGACAATGTACAGCCTTGGCATACTCCTGTCCCAGTTTTAACCAGTCCATTATTGCATGTCCAGTTCTAACTGTTACTTCTTGACCTGTATACAGGTTTCTCAGGAGGCAGGTAAGGTGGTCTGGTATTCCCATCTCTTGAAGAGTTTTCCACAATTTGTTGTGATCCACACAGTCAAAGGCTTTAGCATAATCAATGAAGCAGAAGTATATGTTTTTCTGAAATTCCCCTGCTTTTTCTATGACCTAACGGGTGTTGGCAATTTGATCTCTGGTTCCTCTGCCTTTTCTAAATCCAGCTTGTACATCTGGAAGTTCTCAGTTCCAGTACTGCTGAAGCCTAGCTTGAAAGATTTTGAGCGTACCTTGCTAGCATGTGAAATGAGCACAATTGCACGGTAGTTTGCACATTCTTTGGCATTGCCTTTCTTTGGGATTGAAATGAAAACTAACCTTTTCCAGTCCTGTGGCCATTGCTGATTTTTCCAAATTTGCTGACATACTGAGTGCAGCACTTTCACAGCATCATCTTTTAGTGTTTGAAATAGGTCAGCTGGAATTCTATCACCTCCACTAGCTCTGTTCCTCATAATGCTTCTTAAAGCTTACTTGACTTCACACTCCAAGATGTCTGGCTCTAGGTAAGTGACCATACCACTGTGGTTATCTGGGTCATTAAGGCCTTTATCATATAGTTCTTCTGTGTATTCTTGCCACCTCTTCTTAATCAGTGAAGCTATGAGCCACACCATGCAGATTCACCCAAGATGGACAGGTCATAGTGGAGAGTTCTGACAAAACATCGTCCACTGAGAAGGGAATGGCAAACCACTCCAGTAGTCTTGCCTTGAGAGCCCCATGAAGGGTATGAAAAGGTAAAAACATATGACACCAGGAGATGAGCTGCCAGATTGGGATGTGTCCAGTATGCTACTGGGGAAGAGCAGAGAAACAGCTGTTGAAAAAATGAAGAGGCTTGGCCAAAGCAAAAACAGCACTCAGATGTGGATGTGTCTGGTGGTGAAAGTAAAGTCTCATGCTGTAAAGAACAATATTGCATAGTGACCTGGAGTGTTAGGTCCATGAATCAAGGTGAATTGCATGCAGGCAAGCAGGAGATGGCAAGAGTGAATATCGACATCTTAGCAATCAGGGAACTAAAATGAGATAACTGAGTTGCCTATGAAATGGAGAAATCCCTTTGACTCTTTAACTGCATAAGGAAAACAGCATGCTTGGTTCACTGGTGGATCAACTGTTGGAAATAGAATCCGCTTGCTATTAGAAAGTGGTGGCATATAATGTTGTCACTGCTAAACTGCTGACAATTACTAGGGAAGGTAAAAGTTGCCAATTTGCTCAGTCATATGTAGTATATCAGGCTCTAAAACAAGAGAATTTAACTGAATGTCATATATACACAGATTCTTGGTTGGTAGCCAATGGACTGGCCTCTTGACTTCCCCTATGTATAAAGGATAACTGTCAAATTCACTCCAAGGAGCTGTGAGGAAAGGAATTTTGGTCTGACATTTGGGAAATTGTTCAGACTTCCTGGATGGCTCAGATGGTAATGTGTCTGCTTACAATGCGGGAGTCCCCAGTTCAATCCCTGGGTCAGGAAGATCCTCTGGAGAAGGAAATGGCAACCCACTCCAGTACTTGCCGGGAGCCAGTGTGAGGAATCCCACCCGTGACAAGGTCATGAGGGAGGAAGCTGACATACGCAAGGCCGTGATCAGACTTCAGGAGTTCCCCCTGGCATTTCCTGAGCATCCACCCCCCCAAAAACAAGAATCTGCCTGCTTTTCCACTTCTCTGATATTCTCTAGAAAAAAGTCAACTCAGGGCTTTAGTCTTCTGCATTTGAAAGGGATGTTTCAGTTAACCCCTTCTGATTGCTCCCTAGCTTGCCTAACAGGTTCCCTGGACCTCTTACAGCTTGTGAATTGCTTGCAGCCCCCAACCTCGAGAGGCACAAAGCTTAAAGCATCTTAAAGATACAGAGCCTTTTCTAAAGAGTTAAAAATTATATTGGTGACGGGATTTCACTGTTGACTCAATGATTGCCACCAGGCCTACATATTCTTTATCTTTTAGGCACCTGGGAGGATGTTAATCAATGTAAACGGGATATCAAAAAGGATATATAATAGTTTTGATGTTAGCAACACTAGACTTTTGAGTTAATTGCTTCTCTTTGCACTCCTCTTGTGTCCTTGCTATGTAAGAATGTAACTTTATTTAGTACTTTCTGAGAGTGGCACCAAACTTTGGGAAGATCACACAAATAAGTCTTCTGGTTGACAAACCCTCATCAGAAAAAAGGCTGTAAAATGTTAATTGGCCCTTTTTGGCCAGAAGATGATGTAAATTACCTAAGACTTGTGTATACAATTAGGTATGCAGAGAGAAAAGCCTGGTTTTGATAAGAGTCTGGGCTGCTAACGCTGCATAACTTTGTGTTACCCATTGATCTCCATGTTTTATCAAAAGTATAAAAGGCCTTCTGAACAATAGAGGCCGGAGCCAGTCGCTGGACTGGTTTCCCCCATGTCTCTCTCTCTTTTCCCCTCCTTTTCCTCTTTACTTTAATTTCAGGCTGAATTTCCATCTGGTGCGCAGAGGCTCGCCAAGTCTACTTACTTGCCCTGGCTGTTAAGACCCGCGCGAAAGGGAGCCTAAGGCGAGGCACCCTTAGATATTCAAGTGAGCACCGGTGGCCCAACGTAGATGGTGCAAATTCCTTGTCTGGAATTTTATTGGTCTTCCGCGTAATCCAAGCTATTCAGCCCTCTTCCTCCACTTAATCTTCCTACTACACTGTTGTTTCTTAATCTAATCTTATATCAATCAATAAATAAGTCTTTTCTCACGCCAATGCCGTCCACGCTTCGAATTCCCTGGATCCACCAGGGCTAGACCCCGGCAAATACTCTTGCCTGGAAAATCCCACGAATGGAGGAGCCTGGTAGGCTATAGTCCATGGGGTCGCAAAGAGTCAGACACAACTGAGCGAGTTCACTTTCACTTCAGACTACTAATGCTTCAGTCTTTCATGTAGATGCTCAGAGTGATCAAATTCTATGAAATTCTATAACTTTGTTACAGATGAGAAAACCTGAATCCAAGCAGTAAAAGTCGATCTAGACTCCAGCGACATAAAAGGCTTGACTTTGTGAGCACACCAAAAATGTGGCCATGTGGGAGAAAAAGCAACATACAGGTGACCTCTGGATCGAGGTCTTTCCTTAACTATGTTGTTGTGTTCAGGTGCTCAGTCGCTCAGTCGTGTTCGACTCTTTGCAGCCCCATGGACTGTAATCCACCAGGCTCCTCTGTCCATAGGATTTTCCAGGCAAGAATACTGGAGTGGGTTACTCCTTCCTACGGCAGGGGATCTTCCCGACCCAGGGATGGAACCTGAGTCTCTTGCATTGCAGTGGAATTCTTTACCATTGTCCCACCTGCCTTAGTAATCTGAACACAGACTTACTAAAAGATTGATATGTTCTATTTCACCTGGTATTGGTATCAATATCTCCCAGACACTTTGGATTAATCGAGGAATGCTCTAGTCTAGCTTTAAAAGGGATCTGTGTCTGTGGGGGAGTTATAGACCCAGACTACCAAGGAGAAATCCAAACAATTTTACAAAATGAGAGAAAGGATAACTGTTTATTAACAAACATGATCAAACTGCCCAACTGCTGATTCTTCCCTGTGTAACTGGCAAAGTACAAAAAGGAGAGCTCTCCACCTTACTTACAACAGTTAGAGGTGATGGAGGGATTAGGTCCACAAATGAAATACAAGCAATTGGAGGTAAATTCTGGGTGAAGCTGGCTGGTGGTCCTCCCATACCTGCTGATGTCACTGCACAGGGGAGGGATAATACCATATTGGTCATGATCCCTGGACAGGAAAATGGAAATATGTGCTGTTAACCCATTATTATTCTCATGAATAGATTATTCTTGGAAGCCTGACTGTAAGGTGGACTGTCATCCATGCCTCAACCTTCAAGGATATGCTACAGTTAAAAGAAAAATATGAAGAAAACTATTGGGAGATCTTCAGCTGGAGAAACATGTTGTTCAGTTGCTCAGTCGTGTCCGACCTTTTGCGACCCCATGGACTGCAGCACTTCAGGCTTTCCTGTCCTTCACCATCTCCTGGAGTTTGCTCAAACTCATGTCCATTGAGTCAGTGATGCTATCCAACCATCTCATCCTCTGTCGTCCCCTTCTCCTCTTGCCCTCAATCTTTCCCATCATCAGGGTCTTTCCTAATGAATCAGCTCTTCACATCAGGTGACCAAAGTATTGGAGCTTTGGCTTCAGCATCAGTCCTTCTAATGCATATTCAGAGCTGATTTCCTTTAGGCTTAACTGGTTTGATTTTCTTGCTGTTCACAGGACTCTCAAGAGTCTTCTCCAACACCACAGTTCGAAAGCATCAATTCTTCAGTGCTTAGCCTTCTTTATGGTCCAACTCTCACACCCATCCATGACCACTGGGAAAACTATAGCTTTTGCAACTCCCGTTCTATAAGTTGCCTTTTTATTTTGTTGATTGTTTCTTCTGTTGGGCAGAAACTTTTCCCTCTGATGTTACCTTCAGCCAGGTTACTATAAATATGACCACACTGATGGAGTCTAGGGTGGGTTCCTTGGAGCAAGGACAGCTGAGTGTGGTGTGAATCAGCTTGGGCTTCAGTGGCATGCAGCCTGTGTGGTCTCCCAGGCCCCACACTCAGGGATGCCCCGCCCTCCATTTAATGCTCTGCAGCAAGAGCTGTCTTGAAGTTCTTAACTTCTGAAAAGGGATCCTGCATTTTCATTTTATATTGGACTCTGCAATTTCTGTAGCTGCTCTGATCTGTACAAGGACAAGATTTAGACCTGGCCTTAGGAGGCTAGATTTCCCTGGTGGATCAGATGGTAAAGCGTCTGCCTACAACACTGGAGACCTGGGTTCAATCCCTGGGTCAGGAAGATCTCCTGGAGAAGGAAAAGGCAACGCACTCCAGCATACTTGCCTGGAAAACCCCATGGACGGAGGAGCCTGGTAGGCTACAGTCCATGAGGTGGCAAAGAGTTGGACACAGCTGAGCGGCTTCACTTTAGGAGGCTAAGGAGGGGTAGGACAGGGACACAGGGTGGAGGGCAGTCAGGCTAGCCCACTGATGGTATCAGTAGACGAACAGAGTTGATAAGACAGAGGCATGAGGCTGAATTGCAGAGGGATCCACATCAGGGATCAGGAGAAGCTCCAGAAAGACTGGTGACAGCAGTAAAAATGTAACAGTTAATTGAGGCCAAAGTCTCAGATGTCTGGCTCTAGGCTTAACCCATGCTGCTTCCTATTTCTTACTATTGTGTGCTCAGTTGCGTCTGACTCTTTTTGACTCCATGAACGGTAGCCTGCCAGGCTCCTCTGTCCATGGAATTTTCCAGGCAAAAATATTGGAGTGGTTTGCCATTTCCTACTCCAGGGGATCTTCCTGACCCGGTGATCAAATCCATGTTTCCTGCATTTCAGGCAGACTCATTACCACTAACACCATCTGAGAGGCCCATTTCTTACACTGATCAATGCTCTTTTAGTTCCATTCTTCTTACGTCTCTTTCTTTCTCTCTTTATTTTTTTGAATTTTATTTTTTGGCTGTGCTGCACGGCATATAGGATCTTATTTCCCTGACCAGGGATCTAGCCCACGCCCTCTGCATTGGAAGCTTAGAGTCTCAACCATTGGACCACCAAGGAAGTCTCAGTCTCATTCTTCATATACAACTCCCCATTTGCTGGAGTGCTGGACAAAGGCTTATTTCTCTCAAAGCAAATGCTGCTGCTCAGTTGCTAGGTCATGTCCAACTCTTTGTGACCGCATGGACTATATCCCACTAGGTTCCTCTGTTCAGGGGCTTTTCCAGGCAAGAATACTGGAGTGGGTTGCCATTTCCTTCTCTAGGGCATCTTCCAGACCCAGGGATCAAACTTGCAACTTCTGCTGCATTTCCTGAATTGCAGGTGGATTTTTTACCTCTGAGCCCCTCAGGGAAGCCCACTTGCAATGTTGAAAGCTTCTGGGTCTGGATGGAGATTGGGGGCTGAAGGAGCAAGATCGGAGAGGCCGCTCTGAGCCGCTGGCATTAGTGCTGGAAGCCACAGGAAGCCCCCTGGGGCTATTGGGAACCCACACTCCAGTCTGCAGCCAGTACCCGAAATGCAGACGCCCTCAACAGGCTCCTCCCCCACTGAAGCTGCTCCCTGGCTGCTGCTTCTCCTCTCCTCCGTTTTCCGGCTGGAAGCTGTAGGATTTTATAAACAGCAAGATAAAGAAACATCTATTATCATACATTATCCACATCACTGGAGAGATGAACGGGGTCCCAGCAGAGCTCGGAGTAACAGACAGAAAATCAAGCTCTCAGGGCGGGGGTGGGGAAAGGACACAGCGAGAAAGGCTTCTCGAGCCCTGGCTCTGCTGGATCCACAAGCCCAGTCCCCCCGCACCATGCTCCATCCTTGCTATCCCTTTGATTTGTTCTCTGCTTGGTAGAGTTTTGTTTCACAGGTTTTGAGGGTGAGGCCGAGCATGCTCATTAAAAGAAGGTGCAGTCTGGGGACCCAGAGGGGTGACACTCAGTGGGGCAAACTGGGGCTGCTGCCCAGCTCCTCTCTGCAGTGAGGAAGTTCTCTTCCATGTTACTGTGGAAGCTTCTGGGTTTCACTAAGGAGTGAATACCTCCATCAGGCCCACCACTCACCCAGGCCTAGGTGCTGTTGTGCCAGGGACTCTGTGCAAGGCCTCAAGTAACCCCAGAGGTGGCCTGCAAACAGGCCTTGTCCCTGAGAACACACCGCGGGTCAGTGGCAGAATTGGGATTTTCACCGGGGTCTCTCTGCCTCCCAAGGGCTTCCCAGGTGAAGAAGCCGCTCAACAATGCAGGAGACATTAAGAGACATGGGTTCCATCCCTGGGTTGGGAAGATCCCCTGGAGGAAGGCATGGCAACCCACTTCAGTATTCTTGCCTGGAGAATCCCATGGACAGAGAGCCTGGTGGGCTACAGTCCATGTTGTTGCACAGAGTTGTGCCGGAAGCCAGCATGAGGAACTCCGCCCATGGCAAAGGTCATGAGGAAGGAGGCTTCGGCATACGCAAAGGTGGGATTGAGCCTCAGGAAACCCCCTGTTCCTGAGCATCTACCCCCCAAACCAGAGTCTACATACTTTACTGTTTCATGCTCTCACCTACACCTCTGATTTATGGGGGGCTGTTCCCCACCGGTTCTCTTGGAGAAGGAGTAAACTTGCAGCTCCAGTCAATAAAAATTCCTGGGCATGACAAGCGTCTTCCAGGTCAAACCTCTCTGCTGGCAGACTAGCTTGTGTGATAGGATTATCCACACTCCTGCCACTAGTAAGTAAAGTCACTCAGTCGTGTCCGACTCTTTGTGACCCTGTGGACTGCAGCCCACCAGGCTCCTCAGTCCATGGGATTCTCCAGGAAAGAATACTGGAGTGGGTTGCCTTTTCCTTCTCCAGGGGATCTTCCCGACCCAGGGATCGAACCCAGGTCTCCCGCATTGGAGGCAGACGCTTTAACCTCTGAGCCACCAGGGAAGATCCCTCCTGCCACTACGCACATGATTGTTTACTACCTCTCAACCATAAACAGCACAGAGAGTTTGGAGTATTTTGAAAATCTTAATTAGCATAGGGCTTTTCTCATTGTTGAGTCAATGATTGCTGCCAGGCCTCCATATCCTTAGGCACCTGGGAATATATTAATGCATTTGGAATATAGAAAAGGAAATATAGTAGTTTTTGATGTTAGCAATACTAGACTTTTTGAGTTAATGAATTTTCTCTTTTGTTATAGATCACTGCACTTTGTTATAAATCACTGTGTCCTTGCTATGTAAAAATGTAACTTTATCACTATCTTAAGACTAATTAGATCTTAAGGGGAACATTGGTGAAGGGTTTTCATTTGTTGGGCTGATGTTTGCTGCTGAAGAACCTAAGCAACCCCATTTTGTTAAAAAAGACTCCATTCTAGAGTTCTGAGGAAAGAGTCGTTGGAAATCCCCTGACCTCACCCCACCACCTGCGAGCCAATCAGATCCCAGATCAGGATCTCCTGACTTTACGTTCAGGACTTATGAACTGCCCAGGAAATTCCAATTAAGCCCGGGAAATGGGAACCAATGAGAACCCATGGCCAGTCCGGGAAATGAAAACCAATCAGAACCCAACACCTAACCCTTTCACAGAAGGTAACCAGTTAGACGTTTCCCAACCCAGAAACTCCCGTTTTTTGAATTTTTCGCGCGAGAATACCCTATATAAGCAATGTAACCCAGAGTTCGGGGCTCCTCTCCTTAGCTGCTGCGTCGGTAATGGTGGGAGCCCCAGCTCAAGCTTGGTAATAAAAACTCTCTTGCTTTTGCTTCAGATATCAGCTCCCTGGTGGTCATTGGGAGATTTCACGACTTGGGCATAACACTGCTATATCTCCATATTCCCTGCCCTTATAATGAATATAACTAGCATATAGGAGAAATAAGTATTAACCTTTAAGATTAATCATGTTAACCTTAGGTTAAATAAATCCCTTTCTTAGTTGTAACCCACTACACCCTCACCCTATAGGAATGCAACTTTATCTGGTACCTTCAGAGGGTGGCGCCTGGTTTAAGAAAAAACACCCTTGGAAAAAATAAGTTTTCTGGTTAACTGACCGTTATCAGAAAGAAAGGTTCATAAAATGTCAGCAGGCCTCATGGCCAGAAGATGATGTAAAACCCCTAAGACCTTTATGTATACTTTTATGTGAAGCACCTGATTTTGATAAAGGTTGGGACTGCTGACCCCCACGTGACTTTAAAATTTCCATTTGTCTCTATGTGTAACAAAAGGTATATAAGCAAAGCTAAAAAATAAAGAAATCGGATCAGTTTCTGGAAAGACTGATTTCCCCGTGTTGTTCTTTCTTTCCCCTTCTGGCTGAGTTCCCATCTGGAGCGTGGATACTCAGCAAACTCCTTGTCTGGGAGTTTTATTGGTATCCCATGTAAACCAAGTTATTCAGCCTCTTTTTCTCCACTCATTTTCCTACTACGCGATTTCTTTCTAATCTCCCTCTATATCTTTAATTAAGAAATTAATGCCTAGGACGCTGACTCCATCCCCGCTTCAAATTACCCTGGATCCATTGGGGCTGGACCCCAGCAGAATTGGACGTGACTGAAGCGACCTAGCACTCTTTGGCTCCCAAACTTGCAGCCATCCCTGTTCCCTGGTATCCAGTCCTGCAAGGGGCAGGGCAGGTGCGCACTCTCCTTACAGAGGTATAAGCTGAGCCTCTTTATTTGTGTGGGCAGTCCTTCCACGTGTGTCTCAGGAAAGGGACTTTTGTGTCCAGGCCAGGATGGGTGTATGGGAAAAAAGACCCACTGCTAGGATGCAGACAGTTTTGCTCACATAGACTTAAACAAATCTTCAAACAAATAGAGCATCTCCAGGATATCTTTTACCACCTCGATAACATTGTAACTTATCCTGGAAGGTAGAGCCTAGGTTGGAGAAATTCACTTCTTTGGTAAAGACTTGCACATAACAGGTATTTAAATCTGGTGTTAAGCTATTGGAATCTGTCCAGGATATACCCAGATTCCACGCCCTGGAGGCTTCCTCTGACAACTCTGGATCCCGTTCTGGATGAGGAAGGACCCTCTTCAGTGGTTCAACCATCCCTCCACCAGAAGGACGGCCTGGTGGCCCACACGTGACAAACCTTCATACTCATGGAAGTCGAAGGAGCTCCTTGTCCTTCTCTCCTCTCCCTCTCCCCCAGGAAGGTGCTGGCTTCTCAGGGCAGGAGCTGAGTGGCTCTGCCCCGCATGGGCACTCAGGACTGTTAGCAGGCTGCCTTTGCTGTGGACACAGTCCAAGGCTTCTCGAGAACTGGAGGAGCCTATGAACCAGTGTTTTTTGTAGCCTTCAAGGCTTTGGAGATTTGTGAGCACTCAGGGTAGAAAGAGCTTCTCAGCCTTGGGGCTCTGACAACTTGCTCAAAGAAGCAAGATCTTGGCTCTTCTACCTCAAGGAGGCGGGAAGAACTGAAAACAAATACGGAGTGCTAGTTCATGATAGTTCAAGTGTGCTGAAGTGTCTAGGGCGATGGGAACGGACGTCTATGGCTTGCCTTGAAATGCATTGCAAACAAAATGCATAAAGAGAGGGAGAGATAGACAGGTATGTGATGTGATCAAGTACATATTGGCAAAATGATAACTGTAGAGTCTAGGTAATGGATGCATGTTAATTACCCACCTCCCCCCCCCCCCCCCCCCCCCCCCACCTGCTTCTCTGTGGGCTTCCCTGGTGGCTCAGATGGTAAAGAATCTGCCTGCAATACAGGATATGTAGGTTCGATCCCTGGGTCAGAGAGATCCCCTGGAGAAGGGAATGGCAACCCACTCCAGTATTCTTGCCTGGAGAATTGAATGGATTTTCTACATGTTATGTTTGAAAATGTTTGCAGTAAGATGTTAGGGGGAAGGGCAGAAGCTCCCTTGGTCGTGTTTAGGGGCAGACAGCTACTTTACACAGTGAAGTTGTTTGTCTTGTTGAGGGAGCAGTTGGCACAGCCAGTAAAAATGCCAAAGAGGTGGGCGGAGGCCAGATGTGGACTTTACCCCGGAGACGAGGAGACAATAAAATGTTTGAAATGGGAATCTTCAGACCTGGATTCTCATTTTCACCTCTCAATTTGAAAGTCATATCCGCAGACTGAATTTTCCAAACTGCTGGTGACTTGATTTGAAATGCAAATCATCTGGAATGGAGTTAGGAGATAATTCTGCGTTAGTCAAAGCATTGCTTCCCCCGGTTTGCTTTCTCTTTAGTGGGTGGGGGCAAAGTCCAGGCTCTCTCAGGAACACATACAGATTGTTGTGAAGAGCTCAGAGCTGGGAGACAAAGGGCAGTGAATTCTCATTTTATCTTTAAGGACAGGTTCTTGGGTGTAAACAACATGAAGAAAAAAACATAAAGCTCGAGTGTAGATCGAGCAGCTGAGGTGCTCATTCAGTGAAATGATTAACAAAAAGCCCCGGGTCAGGAGTCGGACTTTCTGGATGCAACTATTTGTTATGATGTTTTTCTGGCTGTGTGCCCTTTGACAAGTTATGTACCTTCTCTGAGCCTTAGTTTTCTGTTTGCAAAATGAGGATAACACTAGTCAGTACCTCAGAGGGTTGCTGTGAGGATTATAATAAGTGAGGTAAAGGTATTCATTTCCATAACATACTTGGTATAGTGCTGGGCATGTAGCCAATGCTAAAGAAGTGTTCAGCCTTATAATTATTGATCACAGGTCTGCTTCTCTACATGCAACTTAGCTGTAGAGAAGCCATGCCATCCCTCCTATGTCTTTAAA
The DNA here is from genome assembly GCF_014754425.2 of Oryx dammah. NCBI lineage: Eukaryota > Metazoa > Chordata > Mammalia > Artiodactyla > Bovidae > Oryx > Oryx dammah. The sequence goes on along the minus strand of NW_024070202.1, from coordinate 113,287,231 downwards.
ATGATTGTTAAGGCAAGTCCCTGATGGTCTGGGGGTTAGGACTCTGTGCTTTCACTGCTGAGGGTCTGGGTTCAATCCCTGGTTGGGAACTAACATCCCACAAGTGGCCCAGAGAGGCCAGAAAAGAAGAAAATAGAAGATTATTAAGTGCCTATCTTTAGTCCAGACTATTTGGAGCTCCAGACCTATGGCTCCCTTGTCATGGGAATGCCCTTTCCACTCCAGCTGGGTGTCTGATGGGCTGCCAGCCCTGAGCTTCTTGACCTCTCAGTACTCCCTGCCCCACAGCCCACTGGCCAGTTCTGTTCCCGAGCAGCTCCCCCATTCATCGACTGCTCTTTACTCTTCCTGCTGTTTCCCTTGTTGTTTAGCCCCTAAATTGAACCTGACTCTCTATGACCCCATGGACTGCAGCCCACCAGGCTCATCTGTCCTTAGGATTTCCCAGGCAAGAATACTGGAGTGGGTTGCCATTTCTCTCCAGGGGAACCTTCCTGACCCAGGGATCGAACTTGAGTCTGCTGCATTAGCAGGTGGATTCTTCCCCACTGAGCCACATACATGTCACCTAAACTCCTGCAGTAGATGTGCCTCCCTGCTCCCAAACTTGCCTCCTCCTATCTGTCTTCGCCAGACAACCTTGCCACATGGAAGGGCCCTTGCCTCCATTCCAGTCTTGTCCAAGTCCTCTAGAGACCCCCTGCTGGGGTACAAGGGCTTTGTTGGGTCTCCCATTCCTGTGGCAGTGATCACCCCCACCTCAGTACCTGCAGCACTCAGCTCCCTGTGGTCCCCTCCCTCTTCTCTGTGAACCACCCTCTGCTAGGAGCATTTCCACCCCATCTCCTCGCCTTATCCTCGCTGCCTTTAGACTCTGTGAGGCCCCCTTGACCGTCTTCCTTCCCAGGCCATGGCCCTGCCTGGCATTGATCCAGCCAGCCTACTCCTCATGGTCTCAGACATGGGGGGACTGTCCTCTGACTTCTGCCCCTGCTCCCTGAGTGCTTAGCTCATAACCATCACATGGCAGAGTCTATGTTTGGACAGCAGATGAAGATGATGGCAGGGTCAGAGAAGAGTAGAGCTGAAGAGAAGGAAAACTCAGTGTGTCAGATAGGGCCCTGTTGGGAGACAGATGGCATTCTCACGGGGGGGTGCAAGGAAGAGAATTTAAAGAAAGGACTGTTCAGGAGCTTCCCTGGTGGTCTAGTGGTTAAGAGTCCACTTTGCAATGCAAGGGAAAACCAGTTTGATTCCTGGTCCAGGAAGATCCCATATGCTGAGGAGTGTGTGCACCACAACTACTGAGCCCATGTGCCAAAACTGCTGAAGCCCACGCACCCTAGAGCCCATACTCTGCAACAAGAGAAGTCATTGCGATGAGATGCCTGCATGCCGGAACTAGAGAGTAGCCCCTGATCTCCAAAATTAGAGAGAGTCCACGTAGCAATGAAGACTCAGCACAGTCAAAAAGTAAATTAAGAAAAAGGAAGGGACTGTGAGGCTGGGGTAGGGGATGGGAGTCGACCCACTCCTGGGCCTTGCCCTGCAGAGTCACTGGGGTCATGGAGACACAGGACATCCAGTCTTTCCTGGATGGTCTCAGCTGATGCTAAGGCCTTTCCATGGTGAGCCACGGTTCTCTTCTGAAAACATCGGAAACCTGGAATGAGTTTCTATTGCTCACAGAGGTCAGAAGTGAGTATAATTTTTGCTCACTTGAGTAAACTGGAAGAGTAAACTTGAAGCACCTCTCTATTTTTGTCTTCAGATCTGGCCACGTGCTCTGTTAGGAAAAAGGCTCATAAGTCTCTAGGGCAGAACCTAATTGGTTTCCATATTTTCTGTTCTCAGCATCCAAATTCATCCCATGTTCCTCCAGGCAGAAAACATCATGCCCAGAATCACGGGCAAGACTAATCTAAAGAGTTTGGAGTCCTAAAGGAATTCGATGTCACCTGCCACCCTGCAGTTGTCTTTCCCTGGGAATGGAGTGACGGGAAAGTCTCACTCTATTCTGCATAGGCAAAGTGAACTGGCATCGCCCTAGGAATTAGATTGAGTTGGGTAAAAAAATTTTTCTCCTGATGAAAACTCTTAAGATTTACTGTTTTAGTGACTTTCAAATTTGCAGTGCGATGCAGGAGATGGAAGAGACCAGGCTTTGATCCCTGGATCAGGAAGATCTCCTGAAGGAGGAAATGGCAACCCACTCCAGTACTCTTACCTGGAAAATCCCATGGACAGAGGAGCCTGGTGGGCTACAGTCCATGGGGTCACAAAGAGTCGGACACACCTGAAGCAACTGAGCACCCCCACACACGTTAGATTGGATCATTTGAAGGTGCTGGTATTTAACCATTTTTGACCTACCCAAAGTGACAGTTTCATATGGTTCAACGTGATACATTCTGGATACTGGTCCTTTGTTAATTATGCATGCTGACAAATGTTTTATCATATTATAAGGCTTATCTAAGTTTTCTTTATTTTTGAGGGTCAGAACTTTCTAATTTTAATACAGTCAAATGTACCAGTCTTTTCTTTTATAGATGGTGCTTTTGGGGTCCTGTTGAAGAAATCCTTCTTGTTTTTTGTGCTTAGGGTGTCCAGAATGTGTTAGAAGCTGGAGCTGAGCTCTCGAGGTGTCCACCTTGGGGTCTGGGTCACACTGCTTCCACTGCAGCCAGGTTCCTCTGCAACACCAGATTTGGCTGGGTGGAGGGGGGGAGGGAGAAGCCATTTCTGGGGACCCTCTACTGGGGAGTCCATTTCTAACAAGAGATTTTTCTTGGACTGTTTCCCCACTACTCTTGTGAGTGTGGAAGGTCTTCCCAGTGGATGGGCAGATGCGTGTCCCACTGTGCCAGGGTTGGGCAGGTCAGGCTAACACCTCTTGGATGCTCCAGGCTGGGTGGGCTGGGAGGGGGGCTGACTCCAGCTCAGAACTGTGATCTCTGGTTCCTGAACTGTGTGTCCCTGGAGTACATGAGGTGGGGTGGGGAGACAGCTGGCTGGAGACAGTGGAGCGGTAGGAACTCTCCCATCTGTGTTGTAATTCTGGTTCTGGGGGAATGTCATTGAATGAATCTAATCAATTGACTCAAGCAGAGTGGGTGGTGGGGGCATGCTTTGAGGGGGAGGGGGAGGATAGCATGGCCTTTGGCCCTTATTCCTCAAGGTCACTTGGGTTTTGGCGAGGCAGAGGATTGTCCCACTATTTACAATTCCCTTCCCAGGACCCACAGTGTCTGCGACATGGGAAGTATTAGTAGATTTTTGGTCAATAATGCATTGGCAATTTTTAAAGAATTGTGTGAAAAAAATTAATTTTTTCTTTTCCAGTTTCTTCTGAAGAACACTGTTGTAGCCACTAGGTGGTGAGGTCAGTTACATCAAGCAGGCTTGTCAAGGAATTCTGGTAGGAAGCAGATGTTCGTGCGTGCTAAGTTGTTTCAGTCATGTCCAACTTTTTGGGACCCTATGGGCTGTAGCCCACCAGGCTCCTCTGTCCTTGGGACTCTCCAGGCAAGAATACTGGAGTGGGTTGCCATGCCCCCCTCCAGGAGATCTTCCCGACCCAGAGATTGAACCTGCATCTCTTACCTCTCATCTCCTATATTAGCAGGCAGGTTCTTTACCACTAGCACCACCTGGGAGGCCCAAGGAAGCAGGCAGGAAGCAGGCATTTGAATTTAAATTCCATCTTGTTCTAATTCTATTTTTGAACTTGTTAATCACTAGGTTAAAAAAACACATTGTCATAAGAAATATTTGCAGAGTAAATCCAAGATAGAGACCCTGGAGGATTACTTTCTTCCTCAAGCTAAAGATGGTATGAATTTCTCTTCTACAGTGTTTCTAAATTCAGTCCTTTTAAGGCTCCACTGAATGTAAATTCTTCCCACTCTTCATTCAGATAAATGAAAGTCAACTCAGTTTGCACTTCTGCTCAGAAGCAGTCTTTTACTGTCCGAATGTGACAGTCTTCTTTGTTTATTCCATCTGGCGGGTCTGAGTCTCTGGGACCGACCCCTTCCCAAGGTTTCCCCACCCCCACCCCAGGTCCTCTTCCATCCCCCTTGGTTGCTCTCCCTTCCTTCCAAATACCTTCAGAGAATCCTGGGTCTTTGGTTTCCTTCTCTGTAGGAAATCAGATATCTTGGCAGCCCTGACTTTTGTTTAAAATTTTTTTTCAAAAGCATATTGTTTATTTGAAAATACAGCTAAAGTCACAGGCTTGCATTAAACAGGTTCCTGTTTCTAGGCGGGGTGGGGGGAGGGGAATGAATATATTCAGTTAAGTTCAGTTGCTCAGTCCTGTCTGACTCTTTGTGACCCCATGGAATGCAACACACTAGGCTTCCCTGTCCATCACTAACTCTGGAGCTTGCTCAAACTCATGTCCATTGAGTCGGTGATGCCATCCAACCATCTCATCCTCTGTTGTCCCCTTCTTCTCCAGCCTTCAGTCTTTCCCAGTATCAGGGTCTTTTCAAATGAATCAGTTCGAGGTGGTCTTAAGATGGCAGAGGAATAAGATGGGGAGACCACTTTCTCCCCTATAAATTCATCAAAAGAACACTTGAACGCTGAATAAATTCCACAAAACAACTTCTGAATGCCGGCAGAGGACATCAGGCACCCAGAAAAAAGAAAAACGAATTACAAGAAATGAGGACATTCTCAGAGACCTCCAGAACAGTGTTAAACACCTCAACATTCTAATTATAGGTGTCCCAGAAGAAGACAAAAAGAAAGACCATGAGAAAATACTTGAAGAGATAATAGTTGAAAACTTCCCTAAAATGGGGAAGGAAATAATCACCCAAGTCCAAGAAACCCAGAGAGTCCCAAACAGGATAAACCCAAGGCGAAACACCCTAAGACACATATTAATCAAACTAACAAAGATCAAACACAAAGGACAAATATTAAAAGCAGCAAGGGAAAAACAATAAATAACACACAAGGGGATTCCCATAAGGATAACAGCTGATCTTTCAATAGGAACTCTTCAGGCCAGGAGGGGATGGCAGGACATACTTAAAGTGATGAAAGAAAATAACCTACAGCCCAGATTACTGTACCCAACAAGGATCTCATTCAAATATTAAGGAGAAATCAAAAGCTTTACAGACAAGCAAAAGCTGAGAGAATTCAGCACCACCAAACCAGCTCTCCAACAAATGCTAAAGGATCTTTTCTAGGCAGGAAACACAAAAGTATGTATAAACTTGAACCCCAAACAATAAAGTGAATGGCAACAGGATCATAAAGTGAAGTCAGTCAGTCGTGTCCAACTCTTTGCGACTCAATGGTCTGTAGCCTACCAGGCTCCTCAGTCCATGGGATTTTCCAGGCAAGAATACTGGAGTGGGTTGCCATTTAGTTCTCCAAGGGATCTTCCCGACCCAGGGATTGAATGCAGGTCTCCCGCATTGCAGGCAGACGCTTTACCCTCTGAGCCACCTTAAATGTAAATGGGTTGAATGCCCCAACCAAAAGACAAAGACTGGCTGAATGGATACAAAAACAAGACCCCTATATATGTTGTCTACAAGAGACCCACCTCAAAACAAGGGACACATACAGATTGAGAATGAAGGGCTGGAAAAAGTTATTCCATGCAAATAGAGACCAAAAGAAAGCAGGAGTAGCAATACTCATATCAGATAAAAGAGACTATAAAATAAAGGCTGTGAAAAGAGACAAGGATACTGCATAATGATCAAAGCATCAATCCAAGAAGATATAACAATTATAGATATATATGCACCCAATATAGGAGCACCACAATATGTAAGACAAATATTAACAAGTATTAAAGGGGAAATTAACAATAACACAATAATAGTGGGAGACTTTAATACCACACTCACACCTATGGATAGATCAACTAAATAAAAAATTAACAAGGAAACATAAACTTTAAATGATACAATAGACCAATTAGATCTAATTGTTATCTATAGGACATTTCACCCCCAAAGAATGAATTTCACCTTTTTCTTAAGTGCACACAAAACCTTCTCCAGGACAGATCACATCCTGGACCATAAATCTAGCCTTGGTAAATTCAAAAAAATTGAAATCATTCCAAGCATCTTTTCTGACCACTATGCAGTAAGATTAGATCCCAATTACAGGAGAAAAACTTAAAAATTCCCACATATGGAGGCTGAACAACACACTGCTGAATAACCAACAAATCATAGAAGAAATAAAAAAAGAAATAAAAATATGCATAGAAATGAGTGAAAATGAAAATACAACAACCCAAAACCTGTGGGACACTGTAAAAGCAGTGCTAAGGGGAAGGTTCATAGCAATACAGGCATACCTCAAGAAACAAGAAAAAAATCAAATAAATAACCTAACTCTACACCTAAAGCAACTAGAAAAGGAAGAAATGAAGAACCCCAGGGTTAGTAGAAGGAAAGAAATCTTAAAAATTAGGGCAGAAATAAATGCAAAAGAAACGAAAGAGACCAAAGCAAAAATCAACAAAGCCAAAAGCTAGTTCTTTGAGAGGATAAATAAAATTGACAAAGCATTAGCCAGACTCATCATGAAACAAAGGGAGAAGAATCAAATCAATAAAATTAAAAATGAAAATGGAGAGATCACAACAGACAACACAGAAATACAAGGATACAATAAAATGGACAACTTGGAAGAAATGGACAAATTCTTAGAAAAGTACAACTTTCCAAAACTGAACCAGGAAGAAATAGAAAATCTTAACAGACCCATCACAAGCACAGAAATTGAAACTGTAATTAGAAATCTTCCAGCAAACAAAAGCCCAGGTCCAGACGGCTTCACAGCTGAATTCTACCAAAAATGTAGAGAAGAGCTAACACCTATCGTACTCAAACTCTTCCAGAAAATTGCAGAGGAAGGTAAACTTCCAAACTCATTCTATGAGGCCACCATCACTCTAATCCCAAAATCTGACAAAGATGCCACAAAAAAAGAAAACTACAGGCCAATATAACTGATGAAAATAGATGCAAAAATCCTTAACAAAATTCTAGCAATCAGAATCCAACAACACATTAAAAAGATCATCAGTTCAGTTCAGTTCAGTTGCTCAGTCGTGTCCGACTCTTTGCGACCCCATGAAATGCAGCACGCCAGGCCTCCCTGTCCATCACCAACTCCCGGAGTTCACTCAAACTCACGTCAATTGAGTCGGTGATGCCATCCAGCCATCTCATCCTCTGTCATCCCCTTCTCCTCCTGGCCCCAACCCCTCCCAGCATCAAAGTCTTTTCCAATGAGTCAACTCTTCTCATGAGGTGTCCAAAGTACTGGAGTTTCAGCTTTAGCATCATTCCTTCCAAAGAAATCCCAGGGTTGATCTCCTTCAGAATGGACTGGTTGGATCTCCTTGCAGTCCAAGGGACTCTAAAAAGATCATACATCATGACCAAATGGGCTTTGTCCTAGGGATGCAAGGATTCTTCAATATCCGCAAATCAATCAATGTAACACACCACATTAACAAATTGAAAAATAAAAGCCATATGATTATCTCAATAGATACAGAGAAAGCCTTTGACAAAATTCAACATCCATTTATGATAAAAACCCTACAGAAAGCAGGAATAGAAGGAACATACCTCAACATAATAAAAGCTATATATGACAAACCCACAGCAAACCTTATCCTCAATGGTGAAAAATTGAAAGCATTTCCCCTAAAGTCAGGAACAAGAGAAGGGTGCCCACTCTCACCACTACTATTCAACATAGTTTTGGAAGTTTTAACCACAGCAATCAGAGCAGAAAAAGAAATAAAAGGAATCCAGATTGGAAAAGAAGAAGTAAAACTCTCACTGTTTGCAGATGATATGATTCTCTATATAGAAAGCTCTAAAGACACTACCAGAAAATACCAGAAAATACCATTACTAGAGCTAATCAATGAATATAGTAAAGTTGCAGGATATAAAATCAACACACAGAAATCCCTTGCATTCCTATACATTAATAATGAGAAAATAGAGAAATTAAGGAAACAATTTCATTCACCATTGCAACAAAAAGAGTAAAATACTTAGGGATATATCTACCTAAAGAAACAAAAGACCTATATATAGAAAACTATAAAACACTGATGAAAGAAATCAAAGAGCACACTAATAGATGGAGAAATATACCGTGTTCATGAATCAGAAGAATCAATATAGTGAAAATGAGTATACTATCCAAAGCAATCTATAGATTCAATGCAATCCCTATTAAGCTACCAATGGTATTTTTCACAGAGCTAGAATAAATAATTTCACAATTTGTATGGAAACACAAAAAACCTTGACTAGCCAAAGCAATCTTGAGAAAGAAGAATGGAACTGGGGGAATCAACCTTCCTGACTTCAGGCTCTACTACAAAGCCACAGTCATCAAGACAGTATGGTACTGGCACAAAGACAGAAATATAGGTCAATGGAACAAAATAGAAAGCCCAGAGATAAATCCATGCACCTATGGACACCTTATCTTCGACAAGAGGCAAGAGTATACAATCGAGAAAAGACAATCTCTTTAATAAGTGGTGCTGGGAAAGCTGGTCAACTATTTGTAAAAGAGTGAAACTAGAACACTTTCTAATACCATACACAAAAATAAACTCAAAATGGATTAAAGATCTAAACATAAGACCAGAAACTATAAAACTCCTAGGGAGAACATAGGCAAAACACTCTCCGACATTAATCACAGCAGGATCCTCTATGACCCACCTCCCAGAATATTGGAAATAAAAGCAAAAATAAACCAATGGGACCTAATTAAAATTAAAAGCTTCTGCACAACAAAGAAAACTATAAACAAAGTGAAAAGACAGCCTTCAGAATGGGAGAAAATAATAGCAAATGAAGCAACTGTCAAAGAACTAATCTCAAAAATATACAAGCAACTCCTGCAGCTCAATTCCAGAAAAATAAATGACCGAATCAAAAAATGGGCCAACGAACTAAACAGACATCTCTCCAGAGAAGACATACAGATGGCTAACAAACACATGAAAAGATGCTCAACATCACTCATTATCAGAGAAATGCAAATCAAAACCATAGAGAGGTACCATTTCACGCCAGTCAGAATGGCTGCTATCCAAAAGTCTACAAGCAATAAATGCTGGAGAGGGTGTGGAGAAAAGGGAACCCTCTTACATTGTTGGTGGGAATGCAAACTATGGAGAACAGTGTGGAGATTCCTTAAAAAACTGGAAATAGAACTGCCATATGACACAGCAATCCCACTGCTGGGCATACACACCGAGGAAACCAGAATTGAAAGAGACATGTGTAGCCCAATGTTCATTGCAGCACTATTTATAATAGCCAGGACATGGAAGCAACCTAGATGTCCATCAACAGATGAATGCATAAGAAAGCTGTAGTCAGTTCAGTTCAGTTCAGTTCAGTCGCTGTGTCGTGTCTGACTCTTTGCGACCCCATGAATCGCAGCATGCCAGGCCTCCCTGTCCATCACCAACTCCCGGAGTTCACCCAGACTCACGCCCATTGAGTCAGTGATACCATCCAGCCATCTCATCCTCTGTCGTCCCCTTCTCCTCCTGCCCCCAATCCCTCCCAGTATCAAAGTCTTTTCCAATGAGTCAACTCTTCTCATGAGGTGGCCAAAGTATTGGAGTTTCAGCTTTAGCATCATTCCTTCCAAAGAACACCCAGGGTTGATCTCCTTCAGAATGGACTGGTTGGATCTCCTTGCAGTCCAAGGGACTCTCAAGACTCTTCTCCAACACCACAGTTCAAAAGCATCAATTCTTCGGTGCTCAGCCTGCTTCACAGTCCAACTCTCACATCCATACATGACCACAGGAAAAACCATAGCCTTGACTAGACGGACCTTAGTCGGCAAAGTAATGTTTCTGCTTTTGAATATGCTGTCTAGGTTGGTCATAACTTTTCTTCCAAGGAGTAAGCGTCTCTTAATTTCATGGCTGCAATCACCATCTGCAGTGATTTTGGAGCCCCCCAAAATAAAGTCTGCCACTGTTTCCACTGTTTCCCCATCTATTTCCCATGAAGTGATGGAACTGGATGCCATGATCTTCGTTTTCTGAATGTTGAGCTTTAAGCCAACTTTTTCACTCTCCTCTTTCACTTTCATCAAGAGGCTTTTTAGTTCCTCTTCCTTTCTGCCATAAGGGTGGTGTCATCTGCATATCTGAGGTTATTGATATTTCTCCCAGCAATCTTGATTACAGCTTGTGTTTCTTCCAGTCCAGCGTTCCTCATGATGTACTCTGCCTAGAAGTTAAGTAAGCAGGGTGACAATATACAGCCTTATCATACTCCTTTTCCTATTTGGATCCAGTCTGTTGTTTCATGTCCAGTTCTAACTAATGCAGTATTACAGCCATTAAAAAAATACATTTGAATCAGTTCTAATGAGGTGGATGAAACTGGAGCCTATTATACAGAGTGAAGTAAGCCAGAAACAAAAACACCAATACAGTATCAGTTCAGTTCAGTTCAGTCACTCAGTCGTGTCCGACTCTTTGCGACCCCATGAATCACAGCATGCCAGGCCTCCCTGTTCATCACCAACTCCCGGAGTTCACTCAGACTCACGTCCATAGAGTCCGTGATGCCATCCAGCCATCTCATCCTCTGTCATCCCCTTCTCCTCCTGCCCCCAATCCCTCCCAGCATCAGAGTTTTTTCCAATGAGTCAACTCTTCTCATGAGGTGGCCAAAGTACTGAAGTTTCAGCTTTAGCATCAGTCCTTCCAAAGAACACTCAGGACTGATCTCCTTCAGAATGGACTGGTTGGATCTCCTAGCAGTCCAAGGGACTCTCAAGACTCTTCTCCAACACCACAGTTCAAAAGCATCAGTTTTTCGGTGCTCAGTCTTCTTCACAGTCCAACTCTCACATCCATACATTACCACAGGAAAAACCATAGCCTTGACTAGACGGACCTTAGTCAGCAAAGTAATGTCTCTGCTTTTGAATATGCTGTCTAGGTTGGTCATAACTTTTCTTCCAAGGAGTAAGCGTCTTTTAATTTCATGGCTGCAGTCACCATCTGCAGCGATTTTGGAGCCCCCCAAAATAAAGTCTGACACTGTTTCCACTGTTTCCCCATCTATTTACTATGAAGTGATGGGACCAGAGGGCATGATCTTTGTTTTCTGAATGTTGAGCTTTAAGCCAACTTTTTTACTCTCCTCTTTCACTTTCACCAGGAGGCTTTTTAGTTCCTCTTCACTTTCTGCCATAAGGGTGGTGTTATCTGCATATCTGAGGTTATTGATATTTCTCCTGGCAATCTTAATTCCAGCTTGTGTTTCTTCCAGCCCAGCATTTCTCATGATGTACTCTGCATAGAAGTTAAATCAGCAGGGTGACAATATACAGCCTTGACATACTCCTTTTCCTATTTGGAACCAGTCTGTTGTTCCATGTCCAGTTCTAACTGTTGTTTCCTGACCTGCATACAGATTTCTCAAGAGGCAGGTCAGGTGGTGTGGTATTCCCGTCTCTTTCAGAATTTTCCACAGTTTATTGTGATCCACACAGTCAAAGTCTTTGGCATGGTCAATAAAGCAGAAATAGATGTTTTTCTGGAACTCTCTTGCTTTTTCCATGATCCAGTGGATGTTGACAATTTGATCTCTGGTTCCTCTGCCTTTTCTAAAACCAGCTTGGACATCAGGGAGTTCATGGTTCACGTATTGCTGAAGCCTGGCTTGGAGAATTCTGAGCATTACTTTGCTAGCATGTGAGATGAGTGCAATTGTGTGGTAGTTTGAGCATTCTTTGGCATTACCTTTCTTTGGGATTGGAATGAAAACTGACCTTTTCCAGTCCTGTGGCCACTGCTGAGTTTTCCAAATTTGCTTGCATATTGAGTGCAGCACTTTCACAGCATCATCTTTCAGGATTTGAAACAGCTCAATTGGAATTCCATCACCTCCACTAGCTTTGTTCGTAGTGATGCTTTCTAAGGCCCACTTGACTTCACATTCCAAGATATCTGGCTCTAGATTAGTGATCACATCATCATGACTATCTGGGTCGTGAAGATCTTTTTGTACAGTTCCTCCATGTCTTCTTGCCACCTCTTCTTAATATCTTCTGCTTCTGTTAGGTCCATACCATTTCTGTCCTTTATCGAGCCCATCTTTGCATGAAATGTTCCCTTGGTATCTCTAATTTTCTTGAAGAGATCTCTAGTCTTTCCCAATCTGTTGTTTTCCTCTATTTCTTTGCATTGATCGCTGAAGAAGGCTTTCTTATCTTTTCTTACTATTCTTTGGAACTCTGCATTCAGATGCTTATATCTTTCCTTTTCTCCTTTGCTTTTTGCCTCTCTTCTTTTCACAGCTATTTGTAAGGCCTCCCAGACAGCCATTTTGCTTTTATGCATTTCTTTTCAATGGGGATGGTCTTGATCCCTGTCTCCTGCACAATGTCATGAACTTCATTCCATAGTTCATCAGGCACTCTATCTATCAGATCTAGACCCTTAAATCTATTTCTCACTTCCACTGTATAATCATAAGGGATTTGATTGAGGTCATACCTGAATTGTCTAGTGGTTTTCCCTTCTTTCTTCAATTTGAGTCTGAATTTGGTAATAAGGAGTTCATGATCTGAGCCACAGTCAGCTCCTGGTGTTCTTTTTGTTGACTGTATAGAGCTTCTCCATCTTTGGCTGCAAAGAATATAATCAATCTGATTTTGGTGTTGACCATCTGGTGATGTCTATGTGTAGAGTCTTCTCTTGTGTTGTTGGAAGAAGGTGTTTTCTATGACCAGTGCATTTTTTTGGCAAAACTCTATTAGTCTTTGTCCTGCTTCATTCTGCATTCCAAGGCCAAATTTGCCGGTTACTCCAAGTGTTTCTTAACTTCCTACTTTTGCATTCCAGTCCCCTATAATGAAAAGGACATCTTTTTTGGGTGTTAGTTCTAAAAGGTCTTGTAGGTCTTCATAAAACCGTTCAACTTCAGCTTCTTCAACGTTACTGGTTGGGGCCTAGACTTGGATAACTGTGATATTGAATGGTTTGCCTTGGAGATGAAGAGAGATCATTCTGTCATTTTTGAGATTGCATCCAAGTACTGCATTTTGGACTCTTGTTGACCATGATGGCTACTCCATTTCTTCTGAGGGATTCCTGCCCACAGTAGTAGATATAATGGTCATCTGAGTTAAATTCACCCATTCCAGTCCATTTTAGTTCACTGATTCCTAGAATGTCAATGTTCACCCTTGCCATCTCTTGTTTGACCACTTCCATCATGGACCTGACATTCCAGGTTCCTATGCAATATTGCTCTTTACAGCATCGGATTTTGCTTCTATCACCAGTCACATCCACAACTGGGTATTGTTTTTGCTTTGGCTCCATCCCTTCGTTCTTTCTGGAGTTATTTCTCCTCTGATCTCCAGTAGCATAGTGGGCACCTACCGACCTGGGGAGTTCTTCTTTTGCTATCCTATCATATTGCCTTTTCATACTGTTCATGGGGTTCTCAAGGCAAGAATATTGAAGTGGCTTGCCATTCCCTTCTCCAGTGGACCACATTCTGTCAGACCTCTCCACCATGACCCGCCCATCTTGGGTTGCCCCGCAGGCATGGCTTGGTTTCATTGAGTTAGACAAGGCTAGTGTGATTAGATTGACTAGTTTTCTGTGAGTATGGTTTCAGTGTGTCTGCCTTCTGATGCCCTCTTGCAACACCTACCGTCTTATTTGGGTTTCTCTTACCTTGGGCGTGGGGTTTCTCTTCACGGCTGTTCCAGCAAAGCACAGCCGCTGCTTCTTACCTTCAATGAGGGGTATCTCCTTACCACTACCGTTCCTGACCTTCAACATGGGATAGCTCCTCTAGGCCCTCCTGTGCCTGCGCAGCCACCGTTCCTTGGGCTGCTCCTCCCAGCTGCGGGCCCTGCCCTCCAGCATGGGTGGCTCCTTCCAGCTGCTGCCCCTGGCCTCGGGCTGGGGGTGGCTCCT